>NW_016969318.1:0-491 GCF_001483705.2 Eufriesea mexicana
ATGTTACGTTCGCCAAGGTTTAGTTGGGATGGCCTTGACTTTTGCGCTATACGCTGCAACTCGATGGGTTTCTGCGCTCCGCCGCGATGTGATGTTCCCTGCTTTGATCTGGGAATGACAGAAATAGTGGCCGCGGCGCTATCGTTTGTGTTATGTCCCGTTTGGTTATATTAGGTTTGCTTGGCTTTGTTTAGGATATCTTTGAGTTTCGTGCCATACACTGTCATTCTATGGACCTCTGCGCTCTGCCGTCCTCTAACATGCTCTGCTTGGCGCTGGCGATGCGGGCAATAATGCTCTGGGCATGTTAGTTTCAGTAATGTTACACGTTAGGACAGCACAAGTCTGTCGTTTGCCTATACACTGCTATACCGTGGACTTCTGCCCTCTTCACTGCTCTGCAATACCCTACTCGACTCTGCGGTGAACAGAAATAGTCGTCGCGCCACGATGTGTTGAGATAGGTTACGCTAGCTTCGGTTACGTTTGGT
>NW_016969319.1:0-540 GCF_001483705.2 Eufriesea mexicana
TTGCCGCGAAGTCCAGGGCGCACCGGAATGCGAAGGGCTAGCCATAGTGGCGGTTTTAGCGGGCAAAAATCCCACATAACCGCGCCCCCTCCCATGGGGGTGCCGGGTATCGTTGGAAGAATTCCCCCACGTGAAAAAAAATATTTGGTTCGTGTAGTTTCGACTTTCATGCTATACACCCTTCTTCTGTGGCTCTCTGCCCCCTACTGTGCTCGGCTATAATATGCTAGGCCATTTGGATGACAGCAACCGCGTTCGCGCTGTGTTGGGTTCGGCCACGTTACGTTAGATGACTTTTGTTTGGGTTAGGTCTCAATATCTTTGACTTTTCTGCTGCACACTGCGTTTCTATGCATTTGTGCGGCCTACTCTCCCCTAATATATTCTGTGTGGCTCCGAGGAGGCCAGCAATAGTGGTTGCTGGTGGTTAGGTTGATTTAGATTACGTTTGATGGTTGCGTTGGGTCAGGTAGGTACAGCTTCGACTTTTATGTTGCACACTGCTATTATATGGACATGTGCGCACTTCTGTGCGGTATC
>NW_016969320.1:0-811 GCF_001483705.2 Eufriesea mexicana
GCTCCGTTTGTGTGTGTTACGTTTGGCCAGGCTAGGATACGCTACATTGACTTTTGTGCTGCATACTGCAACCCGGTGGATGTCTGTGCTCTAATGTGCTGTAATAATCTATGCTTGTCTCTACGAAGGCCATCTGTAGCGGACGCGGGACGTTAAGTTTTGTTACGCTTCGTTTGGTTAGGTTTGGTTGTGCCAGGTTATGCTAAGACGTCTTCGAGCTTTGTGCTATTCGCTGCATAGCGGAGTATATGTGCGCTATACTGTGCTTTGGAGCATTCTTCTTGTCTTTGTGGAGGCGCGCAACTGCGATCTCGTCGAGTTAGTTTGAGTTATGGTACGTTTACAGGTTAGGATCGGCTACATAGACTTCTGTGCTTTACACTGCTCTTCGGTGGATTTCTGTCATCCACTGCGCTCTACTACATTCTGCTTCGCTCCGAGGAGGACAGGATCGGTGGTCGCGGTACGCCATGATGTGCCATGCTGCGTTTGGTTAGGGTAAATTTGTTCAAGTCATGTTAGGATATATACGGCTTATGTGCTATTCACTTCAATGCTATGGGTCTCTGCGCTCTACTGTGCCCTAGTACATTATGCTTCTCTGTGCGGAGACCAACAGTAGTGGTCTCGTCATGTTAGGTTGACCTTGGCTTGGCTTGGATACGTTTCGGATATCTTTCGGATATGTTATGATAGGCTGCAATGACTTCTACGAGTTTCATTCCTATTCGGTGGATTTCTACGCTGAAATGAGCTCTAATACGCCCTGCTTGGTGATGGGGATGCCAGAAATATAGGTCCTTTCACGTCA
>NW_016969321.1:0-260 GCF_001483705.2 Eufriesea mexicana
TGCATACATCCTAACATACATGCATACACATATCTATCCATCCACCCATCCACAAATCCATCCCACCATACATCCATACATCCATCCATGCATCCCTTAATCTACCCATACCTTCGTACACTCTTCCGTCCTTCCACCAGTCCATTCATCGACACACATCCGTACATCCATGAATCCGTACATCCATACATTCGTACACACACACACATCCATACATCCATACATCCATACACCCACACAGCCATACATCCATCCATTCT
>NW_016969322.1:0-551 GCF_001483705.2 Eufriesea mexicana
TGTTTGCCTTCGGTTGGGATGCCTTTGACTCCTTTTCTGTACACCGTAATGAGGTGGGCTTCTACGCTCTACTCCGCTCTAATATGCTCTGCTTGGCTCTGAGGAGGGCAGCAAAAGCGGTTTCGGTACGTTAGGAGATATTACGTTATGTTTGGTTGCGATGCGCTTGGTTAGGTTATTATGATATTCCTGATACCTTTGCGCTATACGCAACTATTCGGTGGATTTCTGCGCCCTACTGTGACCTGATGCAAGTAATAGTGGTAGTGTCACTTTCGTTTGAGACACGTTACTTTTGGTTATGTTGCGTTAGCTTTGGCTAGGTTTGGATATTTTCGAATTCCCCGCTATTCACTGCGATTCTATGGATTTCCGCGCTCTACTCTCCTGTTTTTGTTTTGTTTGGCTCCGCAGATGCAAGCAATAGTGGTCGAGTCACGTTAGGTTCAGTTGTGACACGTTTACCTATGTTACGATTGGCTAAGTTCGGAGAGTGTAGCCTTGACTTTTGTGCTATACAGTTCTATTCTGTGGATTTCTGCGCTCCACTG
>NW_016969323.1:0-934 GCF_001483705.2 Eufriesea mexicana
CACTGCAATGATATAGATTGTGGCTGGAAAATACAATTTTATTGACATTCTCGACTAATATCGAGGTGAGCTAACTTCCTTGCGTAAATAAGTTGGAAAGATGCTTCTTGAGTGCTATAGCCATTGCAATGATGTAGAATGTGGCTGGAAAATTCAATTTTATTGACACTATCCACTAATAACGTGGTGAGCCAGCTTCCTTGCATAAGTAAGGAGGAAAGATGCTTTTTGAGTGCTATGGCCACTGCAATGATATAGATTGTGGCTGGAAAATACAATTTTGTGGACATTTTCGACTATTATCGTGGTGAGCTAACTTCCTTGCGTAAGTATGGAGGAAAGATGCTTTCTGAGTGCTCTAGCCATTGCAATGATATAGAATGTGGCTGGAAAATACAATTTTGTGGACATTTTCGACTATTATCGTGGTGAGCTAACTTCCTTGCGTAAGTATGGAGGAAAGATGCTTTCTGAGTGCTCTAGCCATTGCAATGATATAGAATGTGGCTGGAAATTATAATTTGGTTGACATTTTCGACTAATATCGTGGTGCGCTAACTTCCTTGCGTAAGTAAGGTGGAAATATGCTTTTTGAGTGCTATAGCCGTTGCAATGATATAGATTTGTCTGGAAAATACAATTTTGTTGACATTTCCGACTAATACCATTGTATAATACCATTGTGAGCTATCTTCCTTGCACAGGTAAGGAGGAAAGATACTTATGGCGTGCTATATCCACTGCAATGGCGTAGAATCTGGCTGAAAAGTCCAATTTTATTGACATTTTCGGCCAATATCGCTGTGAGTTAACTTGCTTGCATAAATAAGGAGGAAAGGTTCTATTGGCGTGCTATTGCTATTGCAATGCACTGAAATCTGGTTGGAAAACTCAATTTTCGGACATTTTCGACTAATATCGTAGTGAGCTACCT
>NW_016969324.1:0-1296 GCF_001483705.2 Eufriesea mexicana
GGATGTACGGATGGGTATACGGATGGATGTATTTATGGATAGTTGGATGTATTGATGGATTGACATATCGATTGATGTATGTTTGGGTGGGTGGATGTATGGATGCGAGAATGTTCGGACGGATGGATGTATGGATCGTTGGATGTATTAATGGATGGTTGTATGGATGGATGGATGGATCGATGGATGTATGGATAGATGGATGGGTGTATGTATGGACGGATGGGTGTATGGATGGATGGATTTATGAATGGATGGATCTATGGATAGATGGGTATATGGATGGATTATCTTTGGGTGGATGCAAGTATGGATGCGTGGATAGGCGGATGGATGTATGTATGGATGGATGGATGTGTGGATGGATTGAGGTATGAATGGATCAATGGATGTACGCATGGATGGATGTAATCCAGGGATGTATGGATGGATGTATGGACGGATGGACAGGTGTATAGAAGTGCATATGTATGAATATTTATATGGACGTATGTATGCATGTATGTATGGATGTGTATATTTATGAATGTATGGATGTACGTATGGATGTATGGCTGCATGAATAGGTGTGTTGATGGCTGGAATAATAAATGGTGGGATGTATGGAAGTATGAATGTGCGGATGGATGGATGTATGGATGTATGGACATATGTATGGCTGTTTGTATGGATGTATGTATGGATGTATGTATGGATATATGGATGGAGGTATGAATGGATGTATGGATGTATGTATGGATGTGCGTATGGATGTATGTGTGGATGGATGGAAGTATGGTTGTACGTATGGTTGTATGCATGGATGGATGAATGTATGGATGCATGAATGAATGTATTTATGGGTGTATGTGGAGATGTATGTATGTACGTATGCATGTATGTGTATATGGATGTCCGGATGAATGGTGTATGGATGACGTATGGATGTAATTATCGATGTATGTATGGGTGTATTTACGGATGTATGTTTTGATGTATGTATCGACGGATGGATGTATGGATATATCTATGGATGGATGGATGTATGAACGGTTGTATGTATCGATGTATTGATACCTGCTCGGACGGTCATGTGTATTAATGTTTGTATGCATGTATGCATTGATGTATGCATGGATGTGTGTATTTACGAATGTATGGATGTATATATGGATGTATGTATGGATGTATGTATGGGTGTATGGAGGTATTGATGGAAGGTTGTGTGGATTGGTGGATGTATGGATGGATGTACGTGCGGATGGATGTATGTATGAATGTTTGTGTGTATGTATGGTTGTATGTATGGATTCATTT
>NW_016969325.1:0-646 GCF_001483705.2 Eufriesea mexicana
CCCATCCGCCCAGGCGAGGACCTGGACGGCCGTGGCGAAGAGGTCACGGTCGAGGCGCCCGAGTGCCCATCGCGGCGCTGTTGTGTACTTCCAGCTGGGTGGTTCCAGACCGGTGCCAGGAGTGACGGCAAGCATCATGGTGATGTGGAGGTGGTCGCTGAGCGTTTCCTCCTCCACCGCAACCCTCCAGCCGGTAGCCCGCCGCACAGCTGCCGGCGATGCGAACGGCAAGCCCACTATGGACGTGCCGTTTCACCGAACGCACGTGCTTACGGAACCCCGATTGAGCAACCGGAGATCCAACCCCGCGGCCCAATCTTGCAGGGCCACTCCACGAGCGTCTGTTCAAGGGGAACCCCGCGCCACGGAGTGGGCGTTGAAGTCCCTCAGGACCAGTATCGGATGAGCCATGTGTCCACGAAGATATCGGATGAGCCATGTGTCCACGAAGGAAACCTCCGATCTCGTCCAGGAACCTCTCGCACGACGAGAGGCTGCGGCTGGGGAGACGTAGCACCCAACCACGACTGCGTCGTTCCAGGAGACCGCCACGAATCCCTCACCGCTGTGAAGCAGCATTGGCGCGGGTGTCCGCCGTAGTCCCCTGGCGATGATCGCCACGGAGCCGTCCCGATCCCCGAACCAC
>NW_016969326.1:0-522 GCF_001483705.2 Eufriesea mexicana
GTATTCACCAGGCTATAACAGATTATATATTTTCAATATACCTATTCTCTGGTAAGTAGATGGGAGGATTTGCCATTTGATTGAAGTCGTTAGGCGATATACTCACCAAGCTATAACAGGTTATAGATTTTGAACAGACCTATTCTCTGGCAAGTAGATGGCTGTACTTGCCATTGGATTGATGGCGGTAGGCGATCTACTGACCAAGCTATAACAGACAATAGATTTTAAATAGACCTATTCTCTGGCATGTAGATGGCTGTACTAGCTATTGGATTGAAGGCGTTAGGCGATCTATTCACCAAGCTATAACAGGTAATTATAGACCTATTTTCTGGCAAGTAGATGTCTGTTCTTTCCGGTGAATTGAAGGCGTTAGGCGATCTTTTCACCAAGCTATAAGGGATTATATATTTTGAATAGAACTTTCCTCTGGCAAGTAGATGACTGTACATGCCGTTGTATTGAAGGCGTTATGCGGTCTGTTCACCAAGCTATAACATGTTATAGATTTTGAATAGA
>NW_016969327.1:0-317 GCF_001483705.2 Eufriesea mexicana
TGCATGTACAGTGATCTACTTGCCAGAGAATAGGTCTATTTGAAATCTATAACCTGTTATAGCATGGTGAATAGATGGCCTAACGCATTCATTCCAATGGCAAGTACAGCCATCTACTTGCCAGAGAATAAGTCTATTCAAAACCTATAAGCTGCCATAGCTTGGTGATTAGATCGGATTTCGCCTGCAATCCAATGGCATGTACCGCCAGATACTTGCCACCGAAAAAGTCTATTCAAAATCTATAATCTGTTATTGCTTCGTGAATATATCGCCCAACGCCTTCAATCCAATCTCAAGTAATGCCATCTACTTGC
>NW_016969328.1:0-318 GCF_001483705.2 Eufriesea mexicana
CGTGGTGCTACACGCTGAGTTAAGGTACGTTCGGCTATGTTTCGTTTGAATAGTGCAGGAGAAGGTAGCATTGACTTTAGTGATATACACAGCCATCCGGTGCGATTCTGCGCTCTACATTTCTCTACTATACTCCGCTCGTATATGGGGTGGCCAGTAATGGTGGTCACGGGGCGCTAGGTTGAGTTAGGCTACGCTTGGTTTGGCTACGTTAGCCTGGGTTAGCTTTGCATAGCTTTAACATACGAGGTATACACTCTTCTTCGGTGGATTTCTGCGCTCTAGTGTGCTCTAATATATTCTGCTGGGTGTGGGGGG
>NW_016969328.1:3735-5545 GCF_001483705.2 Eufriesea mexicana
CATAACCGAACATACACAGCTAAACGTATCGTGCCGAAACTACAATTGCTGTCCCCCTCAAAGCCAAGCAGAGCATATTAGGGCGAAATAGAGCGCAGAAATCCGCCGCATACCAGCGCATAGACAAAAGTCAAAGCTATCCCATCCTAACCTAACCAAACCTTACCTAACCGGACGTTACATAGCACAACCTGACGTGCTGCGACCGCTATTCCTGGCGTCGCCGGAGACAAGCAGTGTGTGACAGCGCACAATAGGGCGCTGGAGTCCGTAGAATTGCAGTGCGCAGCACAAAAGTTATAAATACCCCAGCTTAACCCAACACAGCCTAACACTACCTCAACATAACGTGCCACCACCACTATTGCTGGCCTGCACAGAGCCAAGCACAACATGATAGAGGAGAGTAGGTGGCAGAGGACCATAGAATGGCAGTGCATAGCAGAAAAGTCAATCCATCCCAACCTGACCCAGACTAACCTAACATAACCAAACTGAACATAACACAAACTAACGTGCCGAGAGCACGATTGCTGGCCCTGCCGGAGCCAAGCAGAAATCAGGGATATCGTAAGCTAACCAAAACGAACCGAACCTATCGAAACGTAACCTAACACAAACCAACACGCCGCGGTCAATATTTCTGGCTTCGCAAAGCAGAACATATTAGATCGCAGTAGTGTGCAAAAATCCACCGAATGGAAGCTTACTGCGCAAAAATCAAAGTAATCCTAGCCTACCCTATCCAAACGTAGCATAACCAAACGTAACAAGAATCATCATAACGTGGCGTGACCACTATTGCTGACCACCGCAGAGCCAATCAGAATATATCAGAGCACAGTAGAGCGCAGAAATCCGACGTGTGGCAGTGTAAAGCACAAAAGTCAAAGATACGCTAACCTATCCCAACCTTACATGACCTAACCGTACGCAGCCTAACTTAACAGAATGTGCAGACACCGCTATTGGTGTCCTTCCGAGTGCCAAGCTGAACATATTATCAGCACATAGGAGAGCAGAAATCCGCCGAATGGCAGTAGATAGCACAAAAGTCGAAGCTATCCCCCCCCCCCCAACATAGCAAATACTGACATAACCAAACGTAACATAACTCAACCTAACGTGCTGCGACGAGTATTACAGGCCTCCCCAGGGACAAGCAGAGGGTATCAGTGCAGAGTAGGGCGCAGAAATCCACCCAATATCTGTCCTTGACAAGAGAGTCATAGCTAACCGAACCTAACCCAAACACACGTATCGCAACCAAACGTAACAAAGCTGTACCTAACTTGCCGAGACCACTATTGCTGGCCTCCCCAGAGCCAAGTGGCACATATTAGAGCATGGTACGGCGCAGAAACCCACTGAATAGCAGTGTATACCACGAAAACCATAGCCATACAAACCTAACCAAAGCTAACGCAACCAAACCAAACGTTGCCTAACACAGAATAACGTGCCAAGTCCACTAATGCCATGTTTGCCAGAGCCGAGATGAACTTACCAGACCTCAGTGGAGCGCCGAAGTCCACCGAATAGGAGTGCACAGCACAAAAGTCGAAACTATCCTCTCCTAGCCTAACAAATCGTTACATACCGAAACGTAGCCTAACCCAACCTAACGTGCAGCGACCACTATTGCTGACCTGCCCAGAGTCGAGCAGAGTATAGTCGAGCAGAGCAGATCGCAGAAATCCACCGAATAGCAGTCTATGCCAAGAAAGTCTAAGCTATCGAAACCTAACCCAAGCAAGCAGACATTAACGAAACATAACCTACTTCAACCTAACGCGCCGAAACCACTATT
>NW_016969329.1:0-743 GCF_001483705.2 Eufriesea mexicana
AAAGGTAGGATATAACCTTACCTCACCTTGCCTAACCTAGCTGAATAAATCGTGACCAATCCTAACATAACGATCCCAGCCCACAATTGCTGGCCTCCTCATCGCCAAACGGGGCGCACTAGAGGCGAGTAGAAGGCAGGTGTCCACAGAATGGCAGCGTATAGCACGAAAGTCAAAGATATGCTAACCAAACGTAAACAAACCAAACCTAACTAAACATAAACTACCTCAACATAACGCGCTGCGGCCACAATTTCAACCGTCCCCAGAACAAAGCAGCGCATATTAGATCGCAATACAGAACAGATATCCACGGAATAGCAGTGCACAGCACAAAAGCCATAGCTATTCTCCCCTAACGTAACCAAATGTAACATAACCAAACGCAACCTATTTCAGACTAACGATCCGAGACCAATACTGCTGGCATCCCGAGAGACAAACAGAATATATTAGAGCACAGCATAGCGCAAAGGTTCACGGAGCGTCAGTATATAGCACAGATGTCAATGCTCTCCTCTCCTACCCTAACCAAACGTAACATAACTAAACGTCGCTTAAATCAATAACCAGGACAACACATACTGGCCTCAAGACAGTTGTGCAGAGTACAGTAAAGAACAATAGAGCGCAGAACTCCATCGAAAAACAATGTACACCACGAAAGTCAAAGTTTCCCTGAATCTACACCAAAGTAACGTAACCTAACCGAATGTAACGATACTCATCCTGTCGTGCAACGA
>NW_016969330.1:0-548 GCF_001483705.2 Eufriesea mexicana
CCTATCCTAACCTTCCAAACTTAACACAACCGAACGTGACCTATGCCAGGAAAACGTGCCATGTCCGCTATTGCCGGCCTCCAGAGGTTCAAGTAGACGCTAGTAGAGCAATGCCGTGCAGAGATATCGGCTGAAGAGCAGCCCATAGCACAAAGGCAAAGCTACCCTATCCAAACAAATCCTAACCGAGCCAAACCAACCGTACCCTATCTCAATCCAGCATGCCGAGACCACACTTGCTGGCCTCCCCAGAGCCAAGCAGAATATACTTCGGCACAGTCGAGCACAGTAATTTACCGCATTGCAGTGTGTGGCACAAAGGTCGAAGCAATCCAAACCTATCCCAAACTATCATTACCTAATCAAACGTAGCCTATATCCAACTAATGTGAGTGCCGAGAACACTATTTCTGCCCCCCCCCAGTGTCGAGCAGTGAGCAATAGAGCAATGTAGAGTGTCGAAATCCTCCGAACAGAGGTTTATGGTACGAAAGTGAAAGGTATCCTATCGTAACCTGACCAAACCTAACATAAGCATACGTAACGTA
>NW_016969331.1:0-712 GCF_001483705.2 Eufriesea mexicana
ATTTCTTCGTTCTACTTGGCTCTAAATTGTCCAGCTTGGCATTGGGGATGCCGGCAATAGAAGGCCCTTCTCGTTAGGTTTATATATTCTACGTTTGGTTAGGTTAGGTTGGGCTTGTCTTGGTCAGGATGACATCGACTTTTGTGCTGTGCATGCTATCCGATGAATTCCTGCGCTCTACTGTGATCTAGTATTATCTACTTTGCGAATGGGAGGCCGGAAATTGTTGCCGTGGCACGTTAGTCTGTGTTAGGTTGCGTACGTTTATATTACGTTTGGCAAGGTTAGGAGAGGAGAGCTTTGACCTTTTTGATATTTGCAGCTATTCGGCCGATTTCTGCTCCCTACTGCCCTCTAGTATGCTCAGATTGACTCCGAGAGGCCAGCAATTGTGGTCTCGGCACTTTGGTTTGAGCTATGCAGCGTTTGGTTGTCTTGTGTTAGTCATGGTTACGTATGGATAGCTTTGGCTTGCGTGGTGCAAACAGTTTTTCGGCGGATTTCTGCGATCTATTGTGTGCTTGTATACACAGCTATGGGGAGGCCAGTAATAACGGTCTCGCCACGTTAGATTGAGATTGATTACGTACGTTTATGCTACGTTAATTAATGTTAGGATACGAGAGGTTTGTCTTTCTTGCAATACACAGCCACTCTGTTGATTTCTGCGCTCTGCATAGCCCTAACATGCTCTGCTTGGCTCTTGGGAGGC
>NW_016969332.1:0-416 GCF_001483705.2 Eufriesea mexicana
GCTGCCTGAATGGAACAGAAGATGTAAAGAGAAAAGGTCCGAATATTTCTCTGTCCTGCGACGCAACGTCTTATGTCATTCTCTATGTCTCTGGCACCAGGAAGCATAGACAAGTGGCACATCTGGTATTTGTCCGCCATCGTTGCCCCCCGACAACTTCGGCTCGTAAAAGCGAAGCAGGAAAACCGAATCGCATCCACGAGTCGATCAAGGAAAGCATCAGAGAAAAGAAACCCGATTCGAATTAATCGTTCGGTCGTAAATTTCGCAAGTTAGACTACCTCGAATTCCAGCATCAACGAATATAGGAATGTCGGCAATGTGTATCACGGTGAAGCGCGGATTGCAATGGTCGGACAAATTGTTGGCCGCAAATCGAAAGCGGGTCTCTCCCTCTCTGCGAGAAATACTAAAAC
>NW_016969333.1:0-327 GCF_001483705.2 Eufriesea mexicana
GATTCTATTGGCCAGCTATAGCCATTGCAATTCTATAGTATCTGGATGGAAAATTCAATTATAATGACAGTTTCGACTAATATAGTTTTGAGCTGACATCCATGCATAAATAAGGAGGAAAGATGCTATTGGCACGCTGTACCCATGCAGTGCTATAGAATCTGGCTCGAAAGTTGAATTTTATTAACAATTTCGACTAATATTGTGGTGAGGTGACTTTCTTGGATGAGTATGGACGAAAGATTATATTGGCGTGCCACATCCGTTGCAGTTCTATAGTATCTGAATGGAAAATTCAATTTTATTGACATTTTCGACCAATATCGT
>NW_016969334.1:0-591 GCF_001483705.2 Eufriesea mexicana
GAATATACGTAATCAGCCAATAGATGAATACAATGGCTATAGAAGTATGTTGGTGGATACTTCGTGTACTGTACTCTAAATTGTAAATATCTCAAGCGGTAATAGATGTTTCCCCTGATCATTTTTGAATAGCTACAGAACATGAATGATTAGTGTGTAGATTAGCTGAATAGTAATAGCACTGCCTGTGTGACTAGATTCAGTACTGAAATGTTTATATTTGTAGCCGTAATTCATACATCCACTGATTATTCAGCTATTTCGATAGCATTTCACATTCAGTGAAGTGATTAATCGAATGGCAATGATGCTACTCGTTTGTACTCGGTGAATAAGTGTAGTCTGCTACGCTCTGCAGCACTTCGATGCACTGAAATCCCCCGCTCATGTTAGGTTAGGGATAGTAGTACTTATAATGTTACGTCCGCTTGGAATAGGGTAGCAGTCTGCGTTATTCGCTACTATACGATGGTTTTCGTCGTTTTACCATGTGCTGCAAGGTTGTGTTGGGTTACGATCGCTCGGATATGTTCCATTGTGGTAAGGTTGGGGTATGCAGCGATGGACATTGTTAGAACAGGAATCTGTGCA
>NW_016969335.1:0-428 GCF_001483705.2 Eufriesea mexicana
TGGATGTATGGTTGTATGGTTGGACGGATTTATGGATGCATTGATGTGTGGAAGTATGGATGTGCGGATGTATGGATGTATGGATGAATGTATGTATGGCTGTATGGTTCGATGGAAGTATGGATGGGTGGACGTTTGGATGGATGCCTGTATGTATGAATGGATGTATGGATGGATTGAGGTATGGATGGACGGATGTACGGATGTGTATTTGTGTGGATGTGTGGATGGATGGATGTATCGAAGAATGGCAGTACGAATGGATGGATTTATGGATATATGGATGGTGGATGTGTGGATGTATGAATGGATGGACGAATGCATCGATGGATGTGTGGATGTATGGATGTATTGATGTTTGTATAGATGTATGGATGTATTTATGAACGGACATATGTGTGGATGTACGGATGCGTGTATGGAAGGGC
>NW_016969336.1:0-1630 GCF_001483705.2 Eufriesea mexicana
ACAGCGCCAAGCATGGCATATTAGTGCACGGTAGTGCGCAGAAAGCCACCAAAGAGCAGTGTACAGCACAAAGGTCGAAGCTGCCCTATACTAAACTAACCTAACGTAAAATAACCGAACTCAACGTAGCTAAACCCAACGTTCCGAGACCACTATTGATGTCCCCTCCACCCTGTGACAACCAGAGCTAATTATAGCGCAGTAGAGCCCAGAAATCCACCGAATAGCAGTGCATGGCACAAAAGTCAAAGCTATCCTCTCCTATCCTATCCAAACATAACATTAGCCGGCATAACGTAACACAACCTTCCGTGCCATGACCGCCATTGCTAGCATCACGAAAGCTAGGCAGAGAATAGCAGAGCAATCTAGAGCGCTGAAATCCACCGAACAGCACGGCATATCACGAAAGTCAAATATATCCTAACCAAACATGACCAGACGTAACGCAAGTCAACCTTACCTGCCGAAAGCACTATTGCTGGCGTCCACGGAGACAAGCATGGTGTGATAGCGCACAGAAGAGCGCAGAAGTCCATAGAACAGCAGTGCGTGGCAAAAAAGTCGAAGCTATCGCAACCTGACAAAACGTGACCTAACCTGACGGAGCGTAAGCTAACTGAACCTAATGTGCCGCGACCGCTATTGCTGGCTTCCCGAGAGTCAAGCAGAGTATAGCAGAACAACTTCGAGCGCAGAGATCCACCGAGTCGCAGTGTATTGCGCAAGAGTCAAAGCTTGCATATACTAACCTAACCAAACTTAACGTAACCAGACGTAACCCAACTATTCCTAACGTGCCGAGACCAATATTGCTGGCATCCACGTACCCAAGCAGAATATACTAGAGCACAGTGGAGGGCAGTAATCCACCGAAAAACAGTTTTTACCACGAAAGTACGAGAAATCCGAACCTAACCCAAAGTGATATAGCCTAAACAAACGTAGCCTAACTCAAATTGACATCCTGAGACTACTGTTACTGGCCTCCCGAGAGTCGTGGAGAGTGTACTAGAGCAATGTTGTCCGCAGAAATCCACCGAATAGCAGTCTATAGCACATAGGAAATTCTATCCTATAGTGACATATCCAAACGTAGTAGAAGCAAACATAACTCAACCTAAACTGACGTGTCGAGACCACAGTTGCCGGCCAAACCCAGTGACAAGCAGAATATACTGGATTGCAGTAGAGCACGGGAAGACACCAAATTGCAGTGTAATGCACAGAAGTCAAAGGAATCCCGACCTAACCTGACACATCCTAAACAAACCAAACGTGAACTAACTAACCTAACGAACCGAGCCCACTATTGCAGGTCTCCCCATAGCCAAGCGGGAGATATTATAGGAGTGTAGAGATCAGAAGTCCATAGAAAGACAATGAAAAGTAGAAAGGTCAAAGATATACTGACCAAACCTAACCAAACCTAACCTAACCAAACGTAACGGAACTCAACATAACGTGCCTAGACCATTATTACTGACATCACAGAGGCAAGCGTATGCTGGTAGAGCAACCCATAGAGCAGTTGTCGACCGAACAGCAGTGTATAGCGGAAAGGTAAAAGCAGTCACTACCGAACTTAACCTAACCTAAGCCACCCAAACGTACCATAACGTAGCCTAAC
>NW_016969336.1:1806-2145 GCF_001483705.2 Eufriesea mexicana
TGCCGAGACCACTACCACTGCCCTCCCCAGAGCCAGGCGGAATATATTAGACCACAGTATGGCGCAGTAATACATCGCATTCCAGTGT
Source organism: Eufriesea mexicana (assembly GCF_001483705.2). Classification (NCBI taxonomy): domain Eukaryota; kingdom Metazoa; phylum Arthropoda; class Insecta; order Hymenoptera; family Apidae; genus Eufriesea; species Eufriesea mexicana. Next base: position 1,895 of record NW_016969336.1, read on the forward strand.
ATATCGCAAAAGTGTTAGGTATCCTAACCTAACCTGCTCTAACCTAGCATAGCCGAACGTAGTCTAACTCAAAATAAGGTGCCGATGCAGCACTTGCTGGCATGCCCATAGACGAGCAGAGCATAGTTGAGCAATGTAGAGCGCAGAAATCCACCGAATCGCAGTGTATAGCACAAAATTCAATACTTCCCTCCCCTAACATAACCAAACGTGACATACACAAACGTAACCTCAATCAGCCTACCGTGCAG
>NW_016969337.1:0-977 GCF_001483705.2 Eufriesea mexicana
AATTAAATTGTGGTGCAAAATATTGGTAGAAAAGTCTTCTTATAACAAAGTTCTTAATGTTCCCCTTAATGGATTTTAATCCAACGTAGCACCGTTATTTTCCATAGAAATTCATAGCGCAAAGAAATTTTATCGATTTCCGTTAAATGATTCTCCAGATTTTCATCTCGATTCGCGTTTCGCGAGAACGTAATTAGAAAAAGAAAAGTCGGGCAAAAAAACACAGAAAAGAGACTATTTAGTGCTTTTAAAGGATACTCGTACCTACATAATTACACGAGATCGAAGTCTCATCGTTGAGGTGAAATTGCGACTGTTTGTAGGCACAATCGATCGTTACCCAACCTTTTCAATGTACTATCCCACTTGTATCCAAGCGCGGAATATTCCACGAGCCACGACTGTCGTCTATCACCGAGCGCGGAATATTCCGCGAGCTGACTCTTTCCATTACCAGTTGCTGAATATTCTTCATATGCCACAGATCACGTTTGATCCCTTTTGTGAACATCTCATCTACATCGCTTCATTATATTCTTAACAAGCTTTACTTTTGTTGTGAAAAATCCTTTTAACTGCTATTATGAGTAGGTGCTGATACGCGCGTGGTGATACGGACTAGTCGCCAGTTGAACGTCGCTGATGCCTGAACACGGCACCTTAAGTAGAGCCATGATGCAAATGGGTTAAATAAACGTGTCAGTACCGTTTCCATGATCCCGCTGTTCAAATAGATTTCATTGTAAAAAAGTGACATTCGATATTAACATTCTAATGCGGCGAGTCCATTTGAAGGTTCTCCGACTATCTGCCGCGTCTTTTCTAATCATGACGTGGTGTTCTGTATTAGATAATTGATACTATGACACTATGACTTACATAACGGTGCAAAGAAATACGTATACGTAACGCGCGTGTATTTTCAGTTATTGGAATAACGTAACGATGTCTACTGATATTTGATTTCATTTAATTTT
>NW_016969338.1:0-834 GCF_001483705.2 Eufriesea mexicana
AATACGGTCGGCCTTGCCCTGGGAAGGCCAAAAACAGTGGCCGCGTCGCGTTAAGTTGAGTTAGTGTGTGTTAGGTTCGGCTAGGTTCGTTTGCATTAGAATAGGATATCATTGACTTCTTTGCTGTACACTGAAATGTGGTGGATTTTTGCGCTCTACTTTCCACTAGTATGTTCTACTCGTCTCTGTGGACGCCAGCAATAGCGTTCGCGGCACGTAGAGTTGTGTCATGTTACGTTTGGTTAGGATGTGTTAAGTAAGGTTTGAGCATGCTATCCTTGACTTTTGTGCTACACACTGATGATAGTCGTACTTCTACGCTCTACATTGCTACACTATACTCCGTTCGACTACGGGGAGGCCCGTAATGGTGGTCGCAGCACGGAAGTTCTGTTTAGGCTACGTTTGGTTATGTTACGATTTGCTAGGTTAGGAGAGGATAGCTTTGACTTTTGTGCTGTAAACTGCAATTCTGTGTATTTCGGCGATCCACTGTGATTTGATATGTTCAGTTTGCCTCTGGCTAGGACAGCAACGGTGGCCTTGTCTCGCTGGTCTGGGTTAGGCAACGTTAGCTTGTGTTAGGCAAGGTCAGGTTAGGTCAGGATGTCTGCATCCTTTGGGCTATACATTGAAACGCCGCGGATGTCTGTGATCTTCTGTGCTGTAGTATATTCTGCTTGGCTCTGGGGAGGTGTGGGATAGTGGTGCAGGACAGAGTAGAGCTAGGTTACGTTCGTTTATACTACGTTTGGTTAAGTTAAGACAGGGCAGGTTTGACTTTTATGCTGTACAATGCTATTCGGTAGATTTCTGCGCTCTACATGGCTCTAG
>NW_016969339.1:0-551 GCF_001483705.2 Eufriesea mexicana
GTGCTATACTATACTCTGCTGGACTCTGGGGATGCGAGCAATGGTTGTCGTGGCACGACAGTTCGGGCTAGTCTACGTTTGCATATGCTACGTTTAGCTGGGTCCGGTTAGGCTACGGTGACATTTGTGTTATACACTTCCGTTCGGTCGATTTCTGCGTTCTAATGCGTTCTGGTGTGCTCTGCATGACTGTCGGGTGGACAGTAATAGTGATCTCGACACGTTAGTTTGAGTTATGTTACGTTTGGTCAAGATGCCTTTGACTTTTGTGTTATACACTGCTATTCGGTGGATTTCTACGCTCTAAATTGCTCTACTACGCTCTGCTCGACTATGGGGAAGCCAGTAATAGTGGTCTCTGCTGGTTAGTCTCTGTCAGTCTACGTTATTTCTGTTAGGGTAGGTAAGGTATGGATATTTCCGACTTTTGTGCTATACTCAGTACTTTGGTGTCTTTCTGCGCTCAACTGTGCTCTTGTACATTCTGCTTCGCTCTGGGGAGGCAAGCAATAGTGGCCACGGCACGTTAGGTTCAGTTAAGCGACGTTCGT
>NW_016969340.1:0-534 GCF_001483705.2 Eufriesea mexicana
GGGGAGGCCAGGAGCAGTAGTCGCGACCTGACATGTTGGGCTATGCTGCGTTTGGTTTAGTTAGATTATGTCAGGTTATGTGGGGATATATACGTTTCTTGTCCTATTCACCGCAATGCAGCGGATTTCTGGAGTCTAATGTGCTCTAGTGCATTCTGTTCGTCTCTGCGGAGACCAACAATAGTGGTCTCGTCATGTTAGGTTGAGTTGGGCTACGTTCCGTTGGATTAGGTTAGGTTAAGGTCGGCCTGGTTAACTTAGACTTTCGTGCTATACACTGCTGTTTGGAGTACCTCTGCCCTGGACTGTGCTCTACTGTATTATGCTTAGCCCTGGGAATGTCACCAATAGTGGCCGCGGCACGTTACGTTGTGGTAGGCGACGTTTGATTACGTTAGGTTAGCCTGAAACTTCGTCTGGAGGGATACGACTTTTGTGTTGTACACTTCGATCCTTTGGACTTCTGCGCTTTGCTGTCCTCTAGTATGTTCTGCCCGACCCTTCTGGGGACAGCAATAGGGGCCTTGCCTTGTT
>NW_016969341.1:0-234 GCF_001483705.2 Eufriesea mexicana
ATTCTCTGGCAAGTAGATTGCTGTACTTGCCGTTGGGTTGAAGGCGTTAGGCGATCTACTCACCAAGCTATAACAAGTTATAGACTTTGAATAGACCAATTCTCTGGGAAGCAGATGGCTGTATTTGCCAATGGATTGAAGGCGTTAGGCGATCTAATCGTCAACCTGTGGTAGCTTATAGATTTTGAATAGACACATTCTCTGGCAAGCAGATGGCTGTATTTGCCATAGGAT
>NW_016969342.1:0-271 GCF_001483705.2 Eufriesea mexicana
GAATAGATCGCCTAACGCCTTCAATCCAATCTCAAGTAATGCCATCTACTTGCCTGGGAGTAGACCAATTCAAAATCTATAACCTGCTATAGCATGGTGAATAGATCACCAATCGCCTTCAATCCAATGGCAAGTACTGCCATCTACTTGCCAGAGAATAGGTCTCTTCAAAATCTATAATCTGTTGTAGCTTGGTTAATAGGTCGCATAGCGTCTGCAACCAATGGCATGCACAGCCATCTACTTGTCAGAGATTAGGTCTAATCAAAGT
>NW_016969343.1:0-523 GCF_001483705.2 Eufriesea mexicana
TCGATGATAACCCGACCAAGATTGACATAACCTAAACTAACCAAACGTCAACTAACTGAACCTTACGTGACACGGCCGCTATTGCTAGCCTCCGAAGAGTCAAGCAGAGTATAGTAGAGAAATGTAGAGCGCATAAATCTACCGAACAACAGTGCATAGCGCAAAAGTCGTGGCTATCTTAACCTAACATGGCATAACCTAACATAGCCAAACGTTACGTGACTGAATGTAACGTGCAGCTACCGACATTGATGGCCACCGTAGATCCAAGCAGAGCATGTCAGAGCACATTAGAGCGCAGAAGTCCACCGAATAGCAGTGTATAGCACAAAGACCAGAGTAGCCTATCCTAATATATCCACTCTTAACGTAACCTAACGAAACACAGCTGAAACTAACGTACCCCGGAAACTATTGCTGCACTCCAAAACAGAGTCGAGCGGAACTTAATCGAGGACAGTAGGGCGCAGAACTCCATAGGAACGCAGTGTATAGCACAAGAGTCATATCTATCCAGACCAAA
>NW_016969344.1:0-955 GCF_001483705.2 Eufriesea mexicana
GGCCCCCGCACGCCAGCCCGTGGTCACCCTGACCTAGGTTACAACGGGAGAGGGAGACGGTCTCCCCGGCCTTAGGTACATGGCCGCACGCAAAGGCGGAGGTATAACGCGTTAACACATCCGGAAGGGCGCGCGCAGTCCACCGGCGCATCGCCTGCAGCCTCCACAGCCCTACACGCGAGGAGCACGCGCTACGCTCGCGGTCTCTCTCCGCGGCCTCCTCCTGGAATAAAACCGTCTCGCGGAAGGAGGCCTCCGCACGCCACGCACCTAAGCTCCCCGTCATCCGTGCCACGAAGACAGAGAGTGAAAGGTCCCGACCCTCCACGCGGCGAAGTATCCGGCGCTCGCGAGCCCACACCGGACATTCCTCCAGCGTGTGCTGCGCCGTGCCCCGCCCTTCCCGATGCGTCTCACGTTCCCGCCAAATACGACACAGGAAAGTGTGCCGGCTGCCGCTGCGCCACAATGCTTCCAGCACGGGGGGCACAGCCTCGATTGCCTGGTGCCGCCGGCTGCTCGGCTTCCTCAGCCGAGCTGGCCAGGCGGTCATCACGGACAGTTGGGCCCTTCGCCTCTACGAAACGGCCCCTCCTTCGGCAGCACCGCCGCCGCCAGCGTGTAGGATGCCGTAGGTACGGGCATCCACACCGCTTGCAGGTCGAACGGCGGAACACCCGCCAGGGCCATCGCAGCATCGCGGGATATCGTACGGTAACCACGCACGACCCTGATCGCCATCCTGCGAGCGACTCGCCGGAGAATAGCCAGACTGCGCGTACAAGCGACCAGGTCGTTCGCCCAGTTCGGAGCCCCGTAAAGTGCCACAGAGCAAACGACTCCGTTGTAGAGGCGGCGCACCCTCCCGTCTTGCTCACCCAGGTTGGGTAGCGGGCGACACAGCTCCCCAACCATACCTTCCAGGCGTGATTCCAGCGCAAGAAGATACTCGTCG
>NW_016969345.1:0-482 GCF_001483705.2 Eufriesea mexicana
GAATAAGTCTATTCAAAATCTATAACCTGTTATCGCTTGGTGAATAGATCGCCTAACGCCTTCTATCCAATGGCAAGTACATCCACCTACTTGCCAGAGAATTAGTCTATTCAAAATATGTAACATGTTATAGCTTGGTGAAAAGGTCGCCTAACGCCTTCAGTCCAATGGCAGGTACAGCCATCTACTTGCCAGAGAATTGTTCTATTGAAAATCTACACCCTGCTATAGCTCGGTGAATATATCGCCTAACGCCTTCAATGCAATGGCAAGTGCAGCCATCTACTTGCCAGAGAATAGGTTTATTCAAAATCTCTAACCTTTTATAGCTTGGTGAGTAGATCGCCTAACGCCTTCAATCCAATGGCAAGTACAGCCGAAAAGAATAGGCCTATTCATGATATATAACCTGTTATAGATTGGAGAATAGATCGCCAACCGCCTTCAATCCAATGGCAAGTACAGACATCTACTGGGCAGAA
>NW_016969346.1:0-8970 GCF_001483705.2 Eufriesea mexicana
AAACCAACAGAACATACGCAAACATAGCATGACCCAGACTAACGTACCGAGACCGCTATTGCTGACCTCTCCAGAGGCAAGGAGGAACTACTGGAGCCCAGTAGACGGCAGACGTTCACCGAATAGCAGTGTACAGCACAAAAGTTGAAGCTATCCCAAGCAAACCTAGCCTAACCCAACATAACCGATCGTACCGTGACTCAATAGGACGCGCCGACACCACTATTGGTGTCCTTCCCAGAGACAAGCAGAAAATGCCAGAGCACTGTAGGGTGCAGAAATCCACCATATAAGAGACTAGAGCTCTAAAGTCGTAGCTATCCTCTCCTAACCTGACCAATCGTGACATAACCGAACGTAAAATAACTCAACCTAGCCTGCCGCGACCACTACTGCTGGCCTCCCCAGAGCCAAGCAGAACTCATTAGTGGAGGGTAGAACGCAGAAATCCATATAATCGCATTGCGTAACAGGAAAGTCAAAGCTACACAAACCTGACTCAGACCGACAGAACATAGACAAACATAGCCAATCTGAACACGGCGTGACGAGGACGCTATTTCTGCCCTTCCCGGAGGCAAGCAGAAAAGAGTAGTGCACTGTAGGTCGCAGGAATCCAGATAACAGAAGTCAACAGCACTAAAGTCAAAGCTATCCTCTCCTAACATAAGCAGTCGTAACATATCCAAAGGTAACCTAACTCAACTTAACATGCCGCGACCACTACTACTGGCCTCCCCAGGTTCAAGAAGAACACATTAGTGGAGAGTGGATCACTGAAATCCAAGATATCGCACTCTACGTCAGAAATGTCAAAGCTACTCAATCCTAACCCAAGCAAACGTTACATGAACGAACATGGCATAAATTACACTAACGTGCAGAGACCGCTTTTGCTGCCCTCCCTAGAGCCAAGCAAGACATGCTAGAGCGCAGTGGAGCACAGAAATCCGCCGCATAGCAGTGTACAGCACATAAGTTGAAGCTACCCTAACGAAACTTTGCCTGACGGAGACTAACCTAGCGTAACCTGACACGACGTGACATGCTGAGAGCACTATTGCTGGGCTTCACAGAAACAAGACGAAACTATTAGAGCACCGTAGGGCGCAGGAATCAATCCAATAGCATACTATAGCACTAAAGTCAAAGTTACCCTCTCCCAATCTAACTAATCGTAACATAACCAAACGAAAGCTAAATCGCCCTAAGGAGCCGCGACCACGATTTCTGGCCTACCCAGAGCCAAGCGCGATATAATAGAGCACTGTAAGGTGATGAAATCCGCATAGTAGCTGACTATAGCTCTAATGTCAAGGCCATCCTATCCTATCACAGCCAAACGCAACATAACCTAACGTAACATATATAATCCTAACGTGCCGCAACCACCATTGCTGGCCTCCCCAGAGCGAAACAGAAGATATTAGGTTCCAGTAGGGCGCCGACACCCACCCAATAGCAGACTATAGCACTAAAGTCAAAGCTATCATCTAATAACCTAGCCAATCGTAACATAACCAAGCGTAACCTGACATACTAATGTGCCGCAACTACTGTTGCTGGCCTCGCCACTGCCAAGCAGAACATATTAGTGGAGAGTAGGACGCAGAAATCAGTGTATATCAAAGAAGTCATATCTACCCAAACCTAACTCTGCCAACAGGACACTGCCGTACTTAGCATAACTGAACCTAAAGTGCCGAGACCGCTATTGCTGCCCTCCACAGAGAAAAGCAGGGCATACTAGAGCACAGTAGAGCGCAGAAATCCACAGAATAGCGTTGTGCAGCACAAAAGTTAAACCTATTCTGACCAAACTTAGCCCGGCCCAATGCAGTCGAACGTAACCTGGCACTACGTAACATGCAGAGCCCACTACTGCTGGCCATCACAGAGCCAAATTGAAAGCATTACAGCACTTATGGCGCAGAAATCCACCTAATAGCAGACTATAGCTCCAAAGTCAAAGCTATCCTCTCCTGACGTATCCGACCGTAACATAGCCAAACCTAACATACCTCAACCTAAGGTGCCGAGACCTCTATTTTTGCCCCCTCCAGGGCCAAGCAGGACATACTAGAGCACAGAAAAGCGCTCAAATGCAACGAGGAGCAGTGTGCAGCACAGAAGTTAAGGCTACCCTGGACATACGTTACCTGACCCAGCCAAGCCGAACGTAACACGACTGATCATAACACGCCGAGACCACTATTTCTGGCTTTGTCAGAGACAAGCTGAGGATATTAGAGCCCTGTATGACGCAGAAATCCACTTAAAGCATGCTATGGCACTAAAGTCCAAGCTATTATCTCCTAACGTAGTCAATCGTAACATAAACCAGTGTAACCTAACTCAAACTAACGTGCCGCGGCCACTATTGCTGTCTTCCCCAGAGCCAGGCAGAAAACGTTAGTGAAGAGTAGAGCGCAGAAATCCATTTAAACGCAGCGTATACCAGAAAGGACAAAGCTACACAAGCCTAACCCAAACCAGCAGAATATAGACAAACATAGCATAAATCAAGCTAGCGTGTCGAGATCTCAATTGCTGCCCTCCCCAGAGCCAAGCAGGGAATGACGGGGCACAGCAGAGCTCAGAAATACGTCAAATAGCAGTGTACATCACAAAAGATAAAGCCATCCTAGCCAAACTTATCCCAAACAAATGTATCCGAACATAAGCTGACACAGCGTAACGTGCCGAGACAACTATTGCTGTCCTTCCCAGAGCCAAGCTGAAAATATGAATGCACTATAGGGTGCAGAAATAAACCGAACAGCAGACTATTGCACTGAAGTCAATGCTATTCTCTCCTATCATACTCAGCCGCAACATAACCAAACGTAACCTAACTGTACCTAACGTGCTGCGACCACTATTGCTGGTCTCTACAAAGTGAAGCGGAACTCTTTAGTCGAGAGTAGCACGCGGAAATCCATTTAATCTCAGTGCATATCAGAAACGTCAAAGCTACACATACGTAACCCAAACCAACCGCACATAGCCAAGCATAGCATAAATCATACTAACGTGCCGATACCGGTTTTCTGCCCTCCGCAGAGCCTATCACGACATACTAGAGCAGAGTAGAGCGCAGAAATCAGCAGAATAGCAGTGCACAGAACAATAGTTAAAGCTACCCTGACCAAACTTATACAAAACCGACAAAACGATCGTAACGGGTCACAGCCTAACGTGCTGAGACCGCGATTGTTGCCCTCCTCGGAGCGAAACAGGACATACTAGAGCGCAGCAGAGCGCAGTAGCCATTTGAATAGCAGTGCACAGCTCAAAAGATGAAGCTATCTTGACCATGCTTATCCCAAAACCAACTAAACTGAACGCAACCTGACTCATCATAACGCGCCGCGAACACTATTACTGTCCTCCCCAGAGCCAAGCTGCAAATATTAGAGCACATTAGGGCGCAGGAATCCACCTAATAGCAGACTGTATCGCTGAGGTCAAACTACATCTTCTAACGTAGCCCATCGTGGCATAAGCAAACGTAACATAATTGAACCTAACGTGCCGCGACCACTAATGCTTACCTCCCGAGAGCCAAGCAGAACACATTGTGGGAGAGTACAAAGCAGGAATCTACGGAATCGCTATGTTCATAAGAAAAGTAAATGCTAACCATACCTAACCCGAACAAACGGAACGCATCCAAACAGCATAGCTCAACCTAACGTGCCGTGACCGCCATTGCTGCACTCCCGAGAGCCAAGCAGGGCATACTAGAATGCAGTAGATCGCAGAAATCCACCGACTAGCAGCGTACAGCACAAAAGTTAAAGCTTTTCTGACCAAACATTGCCTAACCGAAGCTAACCGAACGTAACGTGACCCAACATATCGCGCCAAGACAACTATTGATGGCCATCCCAGGGCCAAGCTGTGAGCTCTAGAGCACTGTAGGGCGCAGAAATCCACCTAATAGCAGACTATGGCACTGAAGTAAAAGCTATCCACTCCTAACTATGCCAAACTTAACACAACCATACGTAACCTAACTCAACCTAACGTGGCACGTCCACTCCTGCTGGCCTCCGCAAACCGATGCAGAGCACATTAGTGGAGAATAGAGCGCAGAAATCCTTAGAAACGAAGTGTATATCAGAAAAGTCAGCGATACCCATACATAACCCAAACAAACAGAAGGTAACCAAGCATAGCATAGCGCTAACTAACGTGCCGAAACCACTCTTGCTGCCACCTTCAGAGCCAAGCAGGTGATGCTGGAGCACAGTAGAGAGCAGAAGTCCATTGCGTAAAGTATACAACGCTGAAGTTGAAGCTATTCTGACTAATCTTTGCCTAACACAACATTACGGAACGTAACCTGCCTCAACATAACGTGCTCAGGTCACTATTGCTGGCGTCCCAGAGCAAGGGAGGACTTACTAGAGCACAGCAGGGCGCAAATATCCGCCGAACAGAAGTGTACAACACAAAAGTTAAAGATATGCTAACCAACCTGAGCATATAACAACATTACTGAAAGTAACACGAATCAGCATGACGTGCCGCGTCCTCTATTGCTGCCTACCCTGCGACGAGCAGGAAATACTACATCATAGTAGAGACCACAAATCCATCGAACAACAGCGCACAGCACAAAGGTTGAAGCTACCCTAACCATAAATAGTCATATCCAACATAACCCAACGTAGCATGGCTAAACGTAAAGTGCCGAGACCACTATTGCTGGCCTTGCCAGAGCCAAGCTGAAGATATTAGAGCACTGTAGGGCACAGAAGTCCACCTAATAGCGGAATATAGCACTAAAGTCAAAGCTATCCCCTCCTATCCTAGCCAACCGTAACATAACCAAACGTACCCAGACTCAACCTAACGTTACGCGACAGCTATTGCTGGCCTCCCCATAGACAAGCAGATCACATTAATGGAGAGCAGAGCGTAGAAATCCATAGAACCACAGTGTATATCAGAAAAGTCAAAGATACCAAACCTAACCCAAACGAACTGATCATAGCATAACATAACATATCTCAACCAATCGTGCCGAGACCGCTGTTGCTGCAATCACCAGATGCACGCAGGACGCACTAGAGCGCAGTAGAGCGCAGATATCAACCGAGTGGTAGTGTATATCAAAAAAATTAAAGCTACCCAAGCCTAACCCAAACCAACAGAACATAGCTAGGCATAGCCTGACACAACCTAACGTGCCGAGACTGTTATAGTTGCCCTCTCCAGAGCCAAGCAGGACATACTAGAGCACAGTAGAGCACAGAAATTCAGCCAATAGTAGTGTGCAACACAAAAGTTAATGCTATCCTGGCCAAACATTACCGAGCCCAAACTAACCGAACGTAACCTGACACAACGTAACGCGCATAGGCCACTATGTGTGGCCATCCCGGTGCCAGCCTGAGGGCATTGAAGCACTTTATGGCGCTGGATACCACCTAATAGCAGACTATAACACCAAAGTCAAGGCTGCCCTCTCCTAACCTAACCACTCTAAGCATAAATAAACGCAACACAGCTGAAGCTAACGTTCCGCCGCCACTATTACTGGCCACCGCAAAGCCAAGCTGAGCACATTAGCGGAGAGCAGAACGCAGAAATCCATGGAATCGCAATATATATCTGAGAAGACAAAGCTACCCATACCTACCCCAAACCAACACAACATATCCAAACACAGCATAACGCAAGCCAACGTGCCGAGACCGCCATTGTTGCCAGCCCCAGAGCCAAGCTGGACATATTAGAGCACAGCAGAGCGACGAAATCCACAGAATAGCTGTGTACAACACAAAAGTTAAAGCGATCCCAGCCATACGTGGCCTAACCCAACCTAGCCGAACATAAACTGACTCAACATAACGTGCCGAGGGCGCTATTGCTGGCCTTCGCAGAGCCACGCTGAAAATATTAGATACCCTAACCAAACTAAGCCTTCCCCAACCCAACAGATCGTAACCTTACTCTCCGTAACGAGTGCAAACCAATATCGCTGTCCTTGCCCGCGCGATGCTGAAAATATTAAAGGACTGTAGGCTGCAGAAAGCCACCTAATGGCAGACTATATAACTAAAGTCAGACCTATCTTCTCCTAACCCATCCAATCGTAGCATAACCAAACGTAACCTTACTCCTCCAATCGTTCCGCGACCACTATTGATATCCACGCCAGAGCCATGCAGAACACATTAGTGGAGAGTAGAACTCAGTAGCCCATTGGATCGCAGTGTATATCGGAAACGTGAGAGCTACCCAAACCTAACCCAAACCAACAGAAAGCAGCAAAATTTTGCCTAACACAAACTAAAGTGCCGAGGTCACTATTGCTGCCTACCCCATATCCAAGCAGCACCTACTATAGCGCAGAAATCCACGGAATAGAAGTGTGCAGTCATAAAGTTCGCGTCCTAATCAAACATACCCTAAACCAACCTAACCGTACGCGTCCTACTCTCCACTAAAGTGTTCTGCTTGGCGCTGGGGAGGCCAGCAGTATTGGTCGCGGCACGTTAAGTTGGGCTTGGTTACGCTTGATCATGTCACATTTGGTAAGACTAGGAGGGTATATCTTTGCCTTCAGTGCTGTTGTCTACGATTAGGAGGATTTCTGCGCCCAACAGTACTCTAATATTTTCAGCTTGGCTCTCGGAAGGCCAGGAATAGTGCTCTCGGCACGTCAGGTTGAGTTATGTTGCTCTTGGTTTGGTTAGGTCTGGATAGGCTTGGTCCCCACACCTGTGACAATTGAGTCATATAGACTGCCTCTCGGGCACTTTCAGCGTTCTACATTGCCCTGCTATACTCTGGTTGGCTCTCGTGAGGCCAGCAATGGCTTTCGTGTCACGTCAGCTTGTGTTATGTTACGCCTGCTTATCTTATGAATGGTTAGGTTAGGATGGGATAACTCTAACTTCAGTGCTATACACCGCTATTCGGAGGATTTCGGCGCTCAGCATTGCTCTAATGTTCCTAGCTTTACTCTGGGGAGGCCAGGAAAATTATTCTCGGCACATTATGTTTAGCTACGTTACGCTTGGCTTGGCTACGTTAGGAGAGATTAGGTAAGGATATCTTTGGCTTTTGTGCCGCTCACTGCAGTGCCGTGGACTACCGCGCTCTACTGTGTTCTAGTATGTTCTGCTTCGCTCTGGGAAAGCCAAAAATGGTGGTCGCGGCAAGTGAGGTTTAGTTATTCTACGCTTGGTTAGGACAGGTTAGTCCTGGGTAGGTCAGGTTATCATTGACTTTTGTGCTATACGTTACTATTTGGTAGCTTTCTGCGTTCTGCTCTGCTGTACAATACTCTACTCGACTCTGCGGTGGCCAGGAATACAGGTCAAGGGACGATAGTATTTGTTATGGTGCGTTTGGTAATGGCACGATTGGATAGGATAGGTTAGGGCAGCTTTGACTTTTGTGTTGTACACCGCTATTTGGAGGATATCAATGCTATAGATTACTCTACTGTACTCTGCTCGACCATGGGGTGGCCAGTAATAGTGGTCTCTGCACGTTAGTTATAGCCAGGCTACGTTTGGTTGGGCTATATTAGTCTGTGTTAGGAATGATAGTTATGTCTTCTGTGCTATACACAACTATACGTTGAATTTCTGCGCTCTACTGTGCTCTTGTATGTTCTGCTTGGCTCTGGGGAAGCCAGTAATAATGGTCTCCTTGCGATATGTTGAGAAGTATACGTTTGGTTGGGTTAAGTTTGCTCATGTTGGTCTTAGATGGCATCGACTTTTCCCGCTACACACTTCGATTCCATAGATCTCTGCGTTCTAATCTCCTGTATTATTCTCTGCTCCGCTCTGCGGAGGCCAGCAAAACAAATCGCGGTGTGTTAGCCTGGGATAGCTTACGTTTTGGAAGGTTACGTTTGGTTAGGATAGCCTTGTCATTTGTGCTCTACACAGATATAATACGGACTCCTATGCTCTTCTGTGCTCTGGTATGTAATGCTTGGCTCCGGGTAAGCGAGCAGTCTTGGCCTCGGCACGCTTGTCGGTGTTATGCTGCATTCGGTTATGTGATTCTTTATTAGGATAGGATGGGATAACATTGACTTTTTTGCTATACACGGCTATTCCGTGGATTTCTGCGCTCTACTGTGATCTAATGTTCCCTGCTTTGCTCCCGGAATTCCAGAAATTGTGGACGCGGCACGTTAGGTTGAGACTGGTTACGTTTGGTTAGGTATGGTTTGGTTGGACTTGGTTAGGGTAGCTTTGACTTTTGTGATATACACAGATATTTATTAGCTTTCTGCGCTCTACTGCGCTCCAGTATGTCCTGGCTGCCTCTCTGGAGGCCAGTAATAGCGGTCTCGTGGCGTTAGGTTAAGTTATGTTGCGTTTGGTTACGTTACCTTTGGTTGGTTTAGATAGGGTAGCTTTGACTTTTGTGCTGTATACAGCTATTCGTTAGATGTCGGTGATCTGCACTGCTCTACCAGCATCTGCATAAATCTGTGGAGGTCGGAAATAATGGTCGTTGCACGTTTGGTTGGGAAGCGTTACGCTGGATTATCTTAAGTTAGGTTAAGCTTGGCGAAGATGGCTTTGACTTTTGTGACATACACTGCTCTTCGGTCGATACCTGCGCTCTGCATTGCTGTACTAGCACCTGGTTGTCTCTGGGGGAGCCAGCAATAGTGGTCGCGGCACGATACGCTTAGATGCTCTACGTTTGGTTAGGTTACTTTCGGCCTGAATAGGTAAGGATACCATTGACTTTTGCGCTACACGCAGTTGCGCGGTGGATTCTTGCCTTTCACTTCGATCTACTCTAATCTGATAGACCGTGTGGAGGCCTCAAATACTGGCCGCGGCGCGTTACGTTGATTTTGACTACGTTGGATTAGGTTATGTTAGTTTGGATTAGGTTTGGATATCTTTGACTTTTCTGCTGCACACTAATGTTCTATGGATTTCTGCGCCATGCGCTCCTGTAATATATTCTGCTTGG
>NW_016969346.1:11646-13354 GCF_001483705.2 Eufriesea mexicana
ATTTCTACGCCCTGCGTTGCCCTACTATACCTTGCTCTACACTGGGAATGCCAGTAATGGCCGCTGTGTACTATAGTTTGGGATAAACTACGCTTGGTTATTTTACGTTTGGCTAGGTTAGGAGAGAGTAGCTTTGACTTTTGTGCTAAATACTGCTATTCGTTCGATATCTGTGCGCTGCATTGTTCTACTAGCATCTGCCTGAATCTGGGGAAGCCAGGAATAGCGGTCCTCGCAAGTTTGGTTGTCATTTGTAACGCTTGGTTAAGACACGTTGGACTAAGTTTGGTTAGTATGGCTTTGACTTTTGTGCTATACACAGCTATTCGGACGATATTTGCGCACTGCATTGCTGTACTAGCATTTGCTAGTCCCTGGGGAGGCCGGCAATGGTGGTCGTGGCACGTTAGATTGAGCCAGGTTTCTTTGGGATAGGTTAGGCTTTGTTAAGCTCGGGTAGGATACCTTTGACTTTTACGCTGTACACCGCTATTCTGTGTACTCCTACGCTATACTGTGCTCTTGTGTATTCTGCTTTGCTCTGTGGATTTCAGCAATCTTCGTCTAGGCACTTTAGGCTGTGCTAAGTTAGGTTAGGTTGGGATACGTTTGGTCAGGTTACGACAGGTTAGCCTTGACTTTTTTGTTACACACTGCCATTCAGCAGAATCTGCGCTCTACTGTGATCTAATACTCCCAGCTTTGATCTGGGAATGCTTTTAATAGTGGCCGCGCAGCGTTAGGCTGAGTTACCTTACGTTCCGTTAGGCTAGGTTTGTTTGAGTTAACTTCGGATATTTACGACTATCGTGTTGTACACTGCCATCCTATTCACCTCTGCGATCTAGTGCTCCTCTAATATGCCCCGCTTGTCTCTGGGGAGGCCAGCAATATTATTCTCGGCACGTTAAGTCCAACAATATTACGCTTGGCTTGGCTATATCAGGACAGGCCAGGTTAGGATGGTTTTGACTTTTGTGCTACACACTGCAATGCGGAAGACCACTGCGCTCTACTGTGCTCTAGTATACTCTGCTTGGCTCTGGGGAGGACAGCAATGGTGTTCCCGGCACGTTAGGTTGAGATAGACACCGTTTGGTAATGTTACGATTGGTAATGATAGGATAGGATAGCTTTGTCTTTCATGCTATAGGCCGCTATTGGGTGGGCTTCTACGCTCTATAGTGCTCTATTGTGCTGTGCTTGGCTCTGGGGAAACCAGTAATAGTGGTCTCGGCACGTCAGGTTGAAATGGAATACGTTTGTCCAGGTTATGTAAGCGCAGGTTAGCTTTGGATAGCTTCGACATTTCTAATGTACACTACGGTTCCATGGATCTCTGCGCTCTACTCTCCTCTATTATGTTCTTCTTGGCACCGTGGAGTCCAGCAATACAAGTCGCGGCACGTTAGATTTGGATTGGTCTCGATTGGATAGGTTGGGCTTGGTTGGGTTTTTTTAGGATTGCTTTGACATATGTGCTCGACACTGATATCCTATGGACTTCTGTGCTACACTGTGCTCTGTCTTATTCTGCTTGCCTCTTCGGAAGCCAGTAATAGCGGTCGCGGCACGTTAGGTTTAGTTACTACACGTTTCGCTAAGTTAGTTTAGGCCTGGTTAGGGTAGGATATCTTTGACTTTTCTGCCGCAAACATCGACTCGATGAATTTCTCGGCCCTACTCTCCTATAATATGTCCTGCTTGG
>NW_016969346.1:14602-15993 GCF_001483705.2 Eufriesea mexicana
TCGTCGTTGCGCCTCCATAGTTTCAGTTAGGTAACTATTGGTTATGTTAAGTTAGGTTAGGCTTGGTTTGGTTGGATTTGACTTTTGTGCTATACACAGCTATTCGTTGAACTTCTGAACTCTACTGCTCCCTAATATCTCTTGCCTGTTACTGCGGAGGCCAGCAGTAATGTTCTCGGCACGATAGGTTTTGTTTATACTATGTTTGGTTAGGTTATGTTAGGTACGGTTATGTTGAGGTATCTTTGACCTTTGTGGTATACTTTGCTATTTGGTGGCCTTTTGCGCCCTACTGTGCTCGACTATACTCTGCTCTAATCTGGGGAGGACAGGAATAGCGGTCGTGGCGCTATAGGCTTTGTTAGAACACGTTCGGTAATGTCACGAATGGAAAGGTTAGGAAAGGTTAGCCCTGACTTTTGTGCTACACACCGCTATTCGGAGAATTTATGTGCTCTATATTGTTCTACTGTACTATGCACGTCTCTGGGGATGACAGGAAGAGTGGCCTCGACAAGTTAGGTTGAGTTAGGCTACGTTCGATTAGGTTACGTTTGGTCAGGTTAGGATAGGATAGCTTTGACTATTGTGCCACAAACAGCTCTACGTCGAATTTCTGCGCCCTACTGTGCTCTAGTATGTTCTTCGTGGCTCAGAGGAGGCAAGAAATTGCGGCCACGGCATGATAGGTTTAGTTAGGTTACGTTTGGCTAGTTTACATTAGCATTGGTAAGATTTGGATAGCTTTGATTTTACTGCTCTGTACTACGATTCTATGCATTTCTGCGCACTACTCTCCTCTAATATATTCTGCATGGCCCCGGGGATGCCAGAAATAGTGGTCGCGGCACGTTAGGTTGAGCTAGGTTAGGTTTGATTTGGTTAGGTTTGGTTCGGTTACGACGGGATAGCTTTGTCTTTTGTGCTGTACACATAATTTCGGAGGATTTCCACGCTCCTAGGTGCTCTACTATACTTTATTCCACCCTGGGGAGGCCATCAATGGTCGATCGTGGCACGATAGGTTGAGTTAGGTAACGTTTGGTTAGGTTAGGTTCGGTTATGTTTGGTAAGGATGGCTTATGTTTTTATGCTATACACTGCTATTCAGTGGATTCTCTGCGCTCTACTGTGCTCTAGTATGTCCTCCGTGGCTCCGTGGAAGGCAACGGAATCTGTCTCGGCAGTTTTTGTTGATTCAGGCTATGTGTAGCTATGTCCTGTTGGTTTGGATTAGGCTAGGGTAGCTTCAACTTTTCTGATAAACAGTGCGAGTATATGGATTTCTGAGATCTACTCTCCAGTAACGTGTTCCGCTTGACACTGGGGAGGCCAGCAATAGTGCCCGCGGCACGTTAGGTTGAGTTATGTTAATTTCGGTTATGATACGG
>NW_016969346.1:16469-17579 GCF_001483705.2 Eufriesea mexicana
CGTTCGGTTATGTAGGGTCAGGCAAAGTTTGGTAAGGGTATCTATATCTTTTGAGCCGTACGCTGCTATTCGGTGGATTCGTGCGCTCTACTGTGCCCTAGCAAGACCAGCTTCTCTCTGGAGATGACAGCAATAACAGTCTCAGCACGCTAGGTTGAGCTGTGGTAAGTTCGGGTACGTTGTGTTTGTTTGCGTTGGTCATGGGTAGCAGTCTTTCCCGATATACCCTGCGATTCTATGGATTTCTGCATTCTGTTCCCCAGTAATTTGTTCTGCTTGGCTCTGTGGATGCCAACAATATTGGTCTCGGCAGGTCATGTTAAGTCATATTACGTACGGATATGTTGGGTTAGGCAAAGTTTGGTCAGGATAGCTCTTACTTTTGTGCTCGACATTCCAATTCGGTGGGTTGCTGCACCCTACTGTGCTCTAGTATATCCTGCTTGGCACTGGGAGGGCAGCAATAGCGGTCTCGTCACGTTAGGTTGATTTATGTTACGTTTGGGAATGACCTGTCGGTTTGGTTTTGGTTTGGGTACCTCTGACTTTTCTGATATACACTGCGATTTTATGGACTTCTCCGTTTTATTCCAGACTAATGTGTTCTGCTGGGCTGTGGGTAGGCCAGTAATAGTGGTCGCGGCACGTTGGGTTGAGTTAGGCTTCGTTTGGCTACATTACTGTTGGCTTTATTAGGAGTGGATATCTTTGCCATTAGTGCCGCAGTCTGCTACTAGGTGAATTTCTGCTCCGTACAGTGGTTTAATATTTTCAGCTATGCTCTAGGAAGACCAGAAACAGTGGCCTCGGCAAGTTATGTTGAGACAGTTTACGTTCGGCTATGTTGGGTTAGGACAGTATTGGTTAGGGCATCTTTAACTTTTGCGTACGCTGCTAGTCGGAGGATTTCTGCGCTCTACTGCCCTCTAGAACGACCTGCTTGGCCCGAGGGAGGGCAGCAATATCGGTCTCGGCACGACATGTTGATTTATGCTATGTTTATTTATGTTCTGTTGGTTTGGATTAGGTTTGGGTAGCTTTGACTTAGCTTATATACACTGCGATTACATGGACTTCTGCTTTCTACTCTCAACTAGTGATGTTCCGCTT
>NW_016969347.1:0-341 GCF_001483705.2 Eufriesea mexicana
ATCATTCGAAAATGTCAATAAAATTGGATTTTCCAGCCAGTTTCTATAGCACTGCAACGGGTAAAGCGCGCAAATTGAATCTTTCCCCCTTATTTATGCTAGGAGGTTAGCTCACCGCGATATTAGCCGAAAATGTCAATAAAATTAAATTTTCCAGCCAGACTATATAGCACTGCAATGGCCATAGCACGTCAATAGTATTCTTCCTCCTTATATATGCACGGAGGTCATCTCACCACGATATTGTCCGAAAATGTTAATAAAATTGAGTCTTCCAGCCAGATTATTTAGCACTGCAAAGGCAATAGCACGCCAATAGTATTCTTCCTCCTTATATATGC
>NW_016969347.1:355-670 GCF_001483705.2 Eufriesea mexicana
GAGGTCAGCTCACCACGATATTGCACGAAAATGTCAATAAAATTGAATTTTCCAGCCATATTATATAGCATTGCAATGGCAATAGCATGCCAATTGTATTCTTCCTCCTCGTTAATGCAAGAAAGTTAGCTCACCACGATATTATTCGAAAATGTCAATAAAATTCAGTTTTCCAGCAATATTCTCTTACACTGCAATGGCCAAAGCACGCCAATAGTATATTTACTCCTTATTTATGCAAGGAGCTTAGCGCACCATAAAATTATCCGAAGAAGTAAATAAAAATGAATGTTCCAGACAGGTTCTATGGCATTA
>NW_016969348.1:0-506 GCF_001483705.2 Eufriesea mexicana
AACGTTTGGTTAGGTTACTTCAGTTTGGTTTTGGTTTGGATTGCTTTGCCTTTCGTGGTGTAATCTGTTGTTCGGTGGATTTATGCATTCCACTGTTCTTTAGGATGCTCTGCTTGGCTCTGTGGAGGCCAGCAATACTTGTCTCGGCAAGTTAGGTTGAGATGTGTAACGGCTGGTTATGTTACGTTTGGTTATGTTAGGATGGTATAGCCCTTAATCTTAAGCTGCACACCGACTTGGGACGATTTCTGCGCTCTACTGAGCCCTAATTTGCTCTGCTTGGCTCTGGGGAGAGCAGCAACAGCGGTCTCGGCACGTTAGTTTGAATTATGCTACGTTTGGTTATGTCCTGTTGTTTCGGGTGAGGTTTGGTTAGCTTCGGCTTTCCCGATATACACTGATGATTCTACCGATTTCTGCGTTCTACTCTCCACGAATAGACCCTGCTCGTCTCTGGGAGTCCAGTAATACTGGTCGCTGTACGTGAGTTTGAGTTATGTTACATT
>NW_016969349.1:0-465 GCF_001483705.2 Eufriesea mexicana
ACCATTTCTGTCCACCACAGAGTCGACCTGATTAGGGTAGAGAAATGTGGAACGTAGAAATCCGCCCAAGCGCAGTGTGCAGCACAAAAGTGCAGGATAACGTGCACAAACCAATCAAAACGTAACCTTACCAAATGTAACATAGCACAACGTAACGTGCCGCGGCGACTATTGCTGGTCTCCCCAAGTGCAAGCAGACTATAGTAGAACACAGTAGAGCGTAGGAATCCACCGAAAACCAATGAGTAACACGAAAGTAATATCTATCCATGCCCAACCCAAACTAGCGTAACGTAGCCGAACGTAGCCTAATTCAACATAACCGCCCGAGACCGCTATTAATGGCCTCCCCAGGGTAGAGCAGAGTACAGTAGGGTAACGTAGGGTGTATAAATCCACCCGATACCAGTGAATAGCATAAAGGTCAAATCTAGCCTCTCCTTGCCTATCCAAACGTAATATAAC
>NW_016969350.1:0-658 GCF_001483705.2 Eufriesea mexicana
AAAGATTCTGTTGGCGTGCTATAGCCATATCCAAGGGATAGAATCTGGGTGGAAAACACGATTCTATGGACATTTTCTACTGATATTGCGATGAGCAACCTTTCCCGCATAAATAATGAGAAAATATACTATTGGCGTGCTATAGCCATTGCACTGTCATTATATCTGGTTGGAAAATTCATTTTCATTGACATTTTCGACAAATATTGTGGTCAGCTAACTTTCCTGTATAAATATGATCGAAACCTTCTATTTGCTTGCTATAGCCATAGCAAAGGTATAGAATCTGGCAGGAAGCCTCGATTTTATGGACATTTTCGACTAATATCGTGGTGAGCTACCTTTGCCGCATAAATAATGAGGAAAGATTCTATTGGCGTCCTATAGCCATTGCAGTGCTATAGAATCTGGTTGGAAAATTCAATTTTAATGACGCTTTCGACTACTATCGTGATACTCTATCGTGATGACCTAACTTTCTTGCACATATAAGGAGGATAGATTCTACTGGCGTAATGTAGTCAGTGCAATCCTATAGAAACTGGTTGGATAATTCAATTTTATTGACGTTTTCCACTAATATTGTGGTGACATTACTTTCTTGGATATATAAGCAGGAAAGGTACTGCTGGCGCGCTATAGTCTTTGGGATGCTATA
>NW_016969351.1:0-577 GCF_001483705.2 Eufriesea mexicana
TGACCACGATGTTATTCGAAAATATCAATGAAACTGAATTTTCCAGCTAGATTCAATAGCATCTCAGTGACTATAGCATTCCAGTAAAATCTTCCCCCCTTATATATACAAGAAAGTTAGGTCACCACGATATTAGTCGAAAATGTCAATAAACATGAATTTTCGAGCCAGATTCTATAGCATTGCGATGGCTATATCACGCCAATAGTATCTGTCGTCCTTATTTATGCTAGAAAGTTAGTTCACCACGATATTAGTCGAAAATGTCAATAAACATGAATTTTCGAGCCAGATTCTATAGCATTGCGATGGCTATATCACGCCAATAGTATCTGTCGTCCTTATTTATGCTAGAAAGTTAGTTCACCACGATATTAGTCGAAAATGTCAATAAACATGAATTTTCGAGCCAGATTCTATAGCATTGCGATGGCTATATCACGCCAATAGTATCTGTCGTCCTTATTTATGCTAGAAAGTTAGTTCACCACGATATTAGTCGAAAATGTCAATGAAATTGAGTTTTCCAGCCAGATTCCATAGGACTGCAGTGACTATAGTACGCCAGTAGAATCTT
>NW_016969352.1:0-518 GCF_001483705.2 Eufriesea mexicana
AAGAAAGTTAGCCCACCACCATATTATTCGAAAATGTCAATAAAATTGTTTATTACCGACAGATACTATAGAAATGCATTGGCTATAGCACGCCAATTGGATCTACCCTCCTTATTTTAGCAAAAAAGGGAGCTCACTACGATATTAGTCGTAGCTGTCAATAAAATTGTATTTTCCAGCCAGATTCTAAACGATTGCGATGGCTACAGCAGGTCAATAGAATCTTTTCTCTTTATTTATGAAAGAAAGGTAGAAAAGAATGGTAGCTCACCACGATATTAGTGGAAAATGTCAGTAAAATTGAATTTTCCATGCAGATTCCAGACCATTGCAATGGCTATAGCTCGCCAATAGAACTTTTGCTCCTTATTTATGCAAGAAAGTTAGCTCACAACAATATTAGTCGAAAATGACAATAAAAATGAGTTTTTCAGCCAGATACTATTGAAATGCATTGGCTATAGCACGCCAATAGAATCTACCCTCCTTATTTGTTGAAAAAGATAGCTCACCGCGAT
>NW_016969353.1:0-201 GCF_001483705.2 Eufriesea mexicana
ATTCTGAATAGACCTATTCTCTGGCAAGTAGATGACTATACCTGCCATTGGATTGAAGGCGTTATGTGATCTATTCACCATGCTATAACAGGTTATAGATTTTAAATAGACCTACTAGCCGGCAAGCAGATGGCTGTATTTGCCATTGGATTGAAGACGTTAGGCGATCTGTTCACCAAGCTATAACAGGTTATACGTTTT
>NW_016969354.1:0-4940 GCF_001483705.2 Eufriesea mexicana
ACGTTCTACGTGATCCTTGGAATCAACTAATAATCTGCAAAAGCAAAAATCATAAATTTAGCACGAATGTGTAGAACTATCATAAATTATATTAAAATTGGAGAATAATCGTTCTCGAAGTTCAATTAAAAAGCTAATATTTCTTTCGTGAAAGCTATTAGTAATGCCAACGGTCAATTTACGAAATAGAATCCCAAAAAACTTGTAAAACTATTTGGTTTTGCCGAAATCATGTTCAAAAAAATATTACATAAACAAAAATTAAACAAATGAATTTAACTATCGTATATAAATGATAAAAGGATAGAAATGAAATTTCTCCGTAATAATAAATGAATAGAGTACCTCATTTCGATTTCACGTCCGGTTGCCGCAACTTTCAATAGTAGACTGATCCACAGTATCATGGCGTCGCTTAGCCGTCAGCGGATTGGTTGAGACACATTTCCAAAGCCCGCGATAGCACGAATATTTGAATCTCGTAGAAATTCTCATGGTTGACGAATCACGTGTCTGTGGAGTATATGTCGTGGAAACCTTTTTCCTTTGTACGACTATTTTTATTAACTATTGTTATTCACATATATTTATTCGCTGTAATTAATTAGTACTATTCAGAAGATATGATAATACTTATTAAAAATTAAGATTATTGATACAATTTATATGACCATTTAGCACCACGTCGAATTATTAAATCAAATTCGTCAAATCATGATAATTACTTCAATTATTTATTTAATTATAGAAAAATCGAATGAACTTATTCCAAGTTATAGTTCTATTACTCAAAGAAAATCATGATATTTATTTGTTTCTACCATTAGAAAAGAAAATGCTGTAATACGAATATTCTCGGAATAAAATAACCTTGTTCAGTAATTACCAGTTTTCGATGAACAGCAGTTGGCCATTTATCATAATAGCAACTATATCGTATGGACCTCTAGCTGTCAAACGTATTGCTACCATCTACCATTATTCTGCACAGAAGAAATCAAAATCAAATGTACGAAAATATAATCAATCATATTAAATGGGGACAATGATTCGTGTCAAATTTTGTTTCAAGCGACTAATATGATTCTAATAGCGAAATACATTAATACTTTTTAAGAAGAATCGTACAATTTGAAAAATTATCTGATTTTGTCACAATGAGATAGCAAATGTTATTAATCGAACGAAACTATTGCTAAAGTATGAAAATAAAAACGATGAAAATAAAGGTACTACACAACAAGAAGTCATGGTAATATACTTACGTGATATTACATGATACATCCTAACGATGCAACTTTCAATACTAGATTAAAATTTCCAGTTCTTGGCGTCGCCTAGCTGTCAACCTATTGGTCGAAAAACCTAGCTGCCCTCTTCACTTACAAAGCCCACAAGTAGAAGATTTCAATTTCGTAAAGCTTTCACAGTTGACGAATCACATGTCTGTGTATAGTATACTGAGAAAATCAGAATAACATACGGTGAAATTTATATTCGATAATTTAATTTAGGCAAACAAAATTGTGTTGTGGTTGAACAAACCAGATAATGTTGTAAAAATAGTATCAAAATAGCCGTCAAAGTATTACGCAGCAGGTATACAATACATATGATATGTCTTTTTACTATGACTTCCAGCGGCACAATGCTATGCAGCACTGTTCATTAGGGAAGCTGATCTGTTTGCGAACGCCAAGGGGGGGGGGGGGGGGGGGAGCAGAGAGGCAGCAAATGCTTCTCAGCCAAGGACAAATTTTAAGCAAATTGAAATTTGACAACAGTGTCGTTCGTCGAATTATAAAAGTCGGGCGATCATAAGACACTTCTATTGCCTTGCTTTTTGCTGTTTAAAATATTGTATATTCTATTCTCCAGTTTTATTCTCTTGTTTTCGTTTCAAATGAAACATGTCTTTGTTTGTTACTAGGATGCTGCCAGTAGGGTCGGTTTTATTGTTTAGTTATTTGTATTTTACCGTGAAGAATAAAAGGACAATGACATATATCGTACCCTATTTATTCTTGGGCAAAGGATATGTTAATACAAAGTCACTCATTCTTTTTCAGCTCATCCCATGCTTACTCATTCGTTCATTCGTCACATAAATAAAAACTATTCAACAATATTTCCCCTTTTTACGTTTACTCAACACCTCCATAAAGTTTCTTACATTCTTTTACAAATTTGGTCCACTCAGTAGTTTAGTTAGATAATCAACCTTCATTTCTTTATTTGGCACATAACAAATCTGTAAGTTGTCAGTTTGAACTACATCTCTCATATAATAACATTTTTCTATGTAAGAGCTTATATTTAATTTTCTCTATTTGCAAGTTTTAATGCATTGAAGCTGCCACGCAGCACAATCTTTCGCACCTCTCTTTCCAATCCAAACTCACATACTAATCTATATATTCACACAACTTCCTACGCCCCTTCTCTAAATACTTCACTCTCACTTTCAGTTGATAACACAGCTAACACTCTTTTATTTTTTTGCTATGCCAATGCACCAAGTCACTATTCCAATATAGTAGCATTCCCATATATGATATAGCATCTCGAGTTTTGTCCCATGAAACATCATATTCCCATTTCATTTCATATAATTATCATTTTTGGACAATAAAGTGGTCTATCATTCTACAAAAATGAGGAAATATTACATTTATATTAATTTTTGATATATTTTATTGTAAACATTAAATTTACCTCATCTACAAGTACTTCTTCAAGTTTAAGCATGTTATATATAGTTTCTTCAGTAACCTTACTGAAGATTGTATGTTTATTCTGCAATTCTGGTGTAGAACTAAGAGTAAAGAAGAATTGGGAACCATTGTCATCTTTTCCAGTATTAGCCATAGCGATTAAACCCCATCAACAAAAACATGATCTTCTATGAAATCTGACCTAAAACACGCGTATCTAATAATTATTCTTGAATGACAAAGAAATGCATTACATTTTTAAATATAGTCTCACTTTAAATGGTTCTCCATAAATGCTTTCGCCACCTTCTCCTATACCTGTGGGATCACCACCTTGTGATATGAATTCTTTGATCATTCTATGAAATATAATGACATCATAATAACCTTCCATACATAATTGTATGAAATTTCTACATGCTTTTGGAGTTTCTTTTACCCATAATTCTAAATCAATATCACCAACAGTTGTTTTCATTATAACCTAGGTATAACAAATATATTAGTTTCATTAATGTAAAATACTTTTAAAATCAAGATTATTAAAATTTATTTAC
The DNA here is from genome assembly GCF_001483705.2 of Eufriesea mexicana. NCBI lineage: Eukaryota > Metazoa > Arthropoda > Insecta > Hymenoptera > Apidae > Eufriesea > Eufriesea mexicana. The sequence goes on from NW_016969354.1 coordinate 3,272, forward strand.
TATTGTAATTTAAATTAGAAATTATTTAATATATTAATATAGAAATTTAGAAAGTAAATATTGTAATCTTGCATATAAATATTAGTCATGTTTGTAAGTCTTCTTTGATAAAAAATATTCTCCGTCAATAATATTTTATATTAAATCTTTAGCCATTTATAACTAAGTCAACCAAATGGTTCTTTTCTCAAATAATCATCAGCAGGTAAGACGTATCTTTTACCTTCTTTTGACATTGGCTTTATTGGCCCCAACAAATTCATGTGCCACAGCCTCCTTATTTCTGCTGCTTTTATACTTTCCAAGTTCCTATAGATGTTTCTACACATTTTTGCCTTAATGCAATATTTGCACTCTATATACAATTTACCTTTACCTTTTATATCTATTACCAATTGTTTATTCTGCATCTCTTCAATCATCCTCATATTTGCATGTCCCTGCAACACATCTTTCTCTGATGAAACACATGCTGCCACTTTTCTGTTTCTTGACTCCTCATAATATAAATTTCTTCTTCTCCCTACTTTCATTCAAACCTCTCCCTTTTCTTCATATACCTCAGCTCCAACATTCTGAAATTTAACACATTAGCAATGATCATTAACTTTGAACACCGATATTAATATTTATGCAGACCAGGAATAGAATGAAGTTTTCAATCTCACTATATTCTCTATATCTTGATGTTATAAGAGGGCACCACCTAAATTAATTTTATTCCCTTTTGTCTGCCTAAACTATTTCCCTATTCTGAATATTTATTTGACCAACAAATATTTCTATCTTATATGTCATATAGCTAGACCATCTAGAATACAATCGACATATCAAACCTTACATATTTGTATTACTGTTTTCATTTTTTCTCACTGTAAAAAAAAACTTTTGGCAACTAATGGCTCCATCCCTCCAATTAATATTTCAGTCCTACTTTCAAACCACGACAAAGCTACCAGACTTCCATTTTGATATTCCACAGCAATAAATAACTATTGCACATTACAAACACTAACATAAACTATTTAGTATCTTGAATTTTGTCCGTTGAAATGTGGCATCCGTATTTCATTTCATCAATACCTATGCCAACCGGAATTCAAGGCAACTCCATTGGGTCCCTCAAATATCCCAATATCATCCTCAATCCCTAATAATAACTAATATTGGTTTACGTTGTACCTTTTGCTGTTCCGGTGGATATCTGTAATCTAAAAAAGTAAACAGAGAAATCCCTAACAGCAAACCATATATAGCTAACATAAGAGACGAGAGGAAACTACGCAGCAGCCTATCACACGCATGCACACATCCGACACTATCTTTCAAAAACGCGCCCTCGAAATTGGAAAAAGACAATTGATTCCAATAGACAAGATCCTATTCTATCGAATTATATGAAAAAATTTTTATCAGCAGTCCCTATTTCGCAAAGATAAGCCCCGACGGAAAACTACGCAGTAGCCTGTCCCACACTCCGTCACTTCCGGCACTATTTTTCGAAAACGCACACACGAATTTGGAAAAAGACCATTGATTCCAATAGAGGAGATCCTATTCTATCGAAATAGATGAAAAAATTATTATCAGCAGTTCCTATTTCGCGAAGATAAGCCCCGACAGGAAACTACGCAGTAGGCCGTCACACACACCCTCACTTCCGGCTCTA
>NW_016969355.1:0-255 GCF_001483705.2 Eufriesea mexicana
AGGCTACAGCACGCCAAAACTACCTTTCCCCCTTACTTATGCAAGGAAGTTAGGTTACCACGAAATTAGTCGTAAATGTCAATAAAGATGAATTTTCCAGCCAGATACTACAGCTATGCATTGGCTATAGCACGCCAATTGAATCTTTCCGCCTTATTTATGCAAGAAAGATAGCTCACCACAATATTATACGGAAATGTCAATAAAATTGAATTTTCCTGCTTGATGCTCTAGCAATGCAATGGCTATAGCACG
>NW_016969355.1:265-504 GCF_001483705.2 Eufriesea mexicana
TTCCGCCTTATTTATGCAAGAAAGATAGCTCACCACGATGTTATTCGAAAATGTCAATAAATTTGAATTTTCCAGCTTCATGCTCTAGCAATGCAATGGCTATATCACGCCAGTAGGATCTACCCTCCTTATTTATGCAATAAAGTTATCTCACCACGATATCAGTCGAAAATGTTAATAAATTTGAATTTTCCAGCTTGATGCTCAAGCAATGCAATGGCTATAGCACGCCAGTAGAA
>NW_016969356.1:0-666 GCF_001483705.2 Eufriesea mexicana
TTGGAGCACAGTAGAGCGCAGAAATCCACCAAATAACACTTTACAGCACAAGAGTCAAAGCTAACCCATCCTAACCTAACCATACGAAGCATGATCGAATGCTATCCATCCCAACATAACGTGTCGAGGCAACTATTGCTGGCCTCCCCAGAGCCAAGCAGAACATATTATATCAGAGTAGAACGCAGTAACTCTCCGCACTACAGTGTACAGCACAAAACAAAAAGACATTCCAACCTCACCCTTCCCAAGCTAAGCTAACCGATCGTAGCCTGACTAAACATAAGGTGCCGCCACCACGACTGCTGGCCTTCCCATAGCCAAGCAGAATAAACTACAGCACAGTAGAGCGCAGAAATTCAATGTATAGGTGGGTACACCACAAAAGTCGGAGATATACAAACCCAACACAAACAAACGTATCTATATCTAACCTGCCGAGATCAATATTATTGACTTTCCTGCCCAGAGCCGAGCAGAGTATTGTATAGCAGAGTTGAGAGCAGAGAGACACCAAATAGCAATGTATAGCACAAAAGTCAAAGACTACCTTACATAACCAGGTCTAACCTTCCATAACCAAGCGTAGAATAACTGAACAACTCGCGACGCGAACGCTATTGCTGGCTTCCGCAGCGCCAGGCAGAACTCACTTGAGCGAAGTAG
>NW_016969357.1:0-598 GCF_001483705.2 Eufriesea mexicana
AATCCTTCCTCCTTATTAATGAAAGAAAGATAGCACAGCATGATGTTAGTCGAAAATGTCAATTAATTAGTATTTTCCAACCACACTCAGTATCACTGAAATGGCTATAGCACGCCAATAGAGTTATTCATTCTCTTATATATGCAAGAAAGGTGGCTCACCACGATATAAGTCGAAAATTTCAATAAAATTGAATTTGCCAGCCGTATTCTATAGCTTCGCAATGCCCATAGCACGCCAATAGATTCTTTCCTCCTTATATATGTAAGGAAGATAGCTCACCACGACATTAGTCGAAAATGTCAATAAAATTGAATTTTCCAGGCATATTCTATAGCATTGCGATGGCTATAGCACGCCAAATGAATCCTTCCTCCTTATTAATGAAGGAAAGATAGCACATCATGATATTAGTCGAAAATGTCAATCAATTTGTATCTTCCAACCACATTCAGTATCACTACAATGGCTATAGCAAGCCAACAGCATCTTTGCCCCTTATTTATGGAAGCAAGATAACTCACCACAATGTTAGTCGAAAATTTCAATAAAATTGAATTTTCCAGGCATATTCTATAGCATTGCGATGGCTATAGCA
>NW_016969358.1:0-982 GCF_001483705.2 Eufriesea mexicana
TATTTTCGCTCTTTGTGACCCTGTAGAAGGCGAACCACTTGTGATACGCCCACGCGATTCACATACAGAACACAGCTGCATGCGCCCATCTCAACGGTGCAACCCCCGTTCGATTCGGCCACCTCACAAAAATCCCAGTTTTCGCAATGTGACTGAGTCGGATACCTTGCCTCTCGAACGGACCAAAAAAAACACGATACCTCGAAAGCTCACTTTAACCACCCACACGTGTAGCCCACACCGTAAGCTCTCTCGTGTTAAAAGCTCGCGCTTCAACTCACGCTAGAAAGCTCACAGCAACGCCTGAAAGCTCTCGCAGTAACCAAAATCTATCCTGTATATTTTCGCTCTTTGTGACCCTGTAGAAGGCGAACCACTTGTGATACGCCCACGCGATTCACACACAGAACACAGCTGCATGCGCCCATCACAACGGTGCAACCCGCGTTCGATTCGGCCACACGGCCACCTCACAGAAATCCCAGTTTTCGCACTGAGACTGAGTCGGATACCTTGCCTCTCGAACGGACCAAAAAAAGGTGATACCTCGAAAGCTCACTTTAACCACCCACACGTGTAGCCCACACCGTAAGCTCTCCCGTGTTAAAAGCTCGCGCTTCAGCTCTCGATAGAAAGCTCACAGCAGCGCCTGAAAGCACTCGCAGTAACCAAAATCTATCCTGTATATTTTCGCTCTTTGTGACCCTGTAGAAGGCGAACCACTTGTGATACGTCCACGCGATTCACACACAGAATACACCTGCGCGCGCTCATCACAACGGTACAGCCGGCGTTCGATTCGGCCACCTCACAAAAAACCCAGTTTTCGCACTGTGACTGAGTCGGATACCGTGCCTCTCGAACCCACCAAAAAAACACGATACATCGAAAGCTCACTTTTACGACCCACACGTGTAGTCCACACCGTAAGCTCTCTCGTGTTAAAAGCTCGCGCTTCGACTCACGCTAGAAAGCTCACAGC
>NW_016969359.1:0-913 GCF_001483705.2 Eufriesea mexicana
TTCCAGGAAGATTCTATTGCATTGCAATGCCTATTGCACGCCATTAGAATCTATCCTCCTTATATATGCGAGAAAGATAACTCACTGCGTTATTAGTCGAAAATGCCAATAAAATTGATTTTTCCAACCAGATTCTTTGGCATTGCAATGGCAATAGCACGCCAATAGAATCATTCCCTCTTATTTACGCAAGAAAAATAGCTAACCACGATGTAAGTCGAAAATGTAAATAAAATTGAATTTTTCTGCCAGATTCTACAGCACTGCAATGGCTATAGCACGTCAAAAGGATCTTTCCTCCGTACTTATGCCAGGAAGCTAGCTCACCACGATATTAATCGAGAATGTCAATAAAATTGAACTTTCCAGCCAGATTCTATAGCACTGCAATGGCTATAGCACGTCAAAAGGATCTTTCCTCCTGATTTATGGAAGAAAGTTCGCTCACCACCATATTAGTCGTAAATGTCAAAAAAATTCATTTTGCCAGGCAGATTTTTTGGCATTGCAATGCCAATAGCACGAAAATAGAATCTTTCCGCCTTATTTACGCAAGAAAGATAGCTCACCACGATATTAGTAGAAAATGTCGATAAAATAGAGACTGCCAGGCCCATTCCATATCATTGCAATGGATACAGCACGCCAAAGGGATCTTTCCTCCATACTAATGCAAGGAAACTAGCTCACCACGATATTAGTAGAAAATGTCGATAAAATAGAGACTGCCAGGCCCATTCCATATCATTGCAATGGATACAGCACGCCAAAGGGATCTTTCCTCCATACTAATGCAAGGAAACTAGCTCACCACGATAATAGTCGAAAATGACATCAAAATTGCACTTTCCAGCCAGATTCTATAGCACTGCAATGGCTACAGCACGCCAAAAGGATCTTTCGTCCATACTTA
>NW_016969360.1:0-569 GCF_001483705.2 Eufriesea mexicana
GATCAGGATGGAAAATTCAATTTTATTGACATTTTCAACTAATATAGTGGTGAAGTATCTTTCCTCCATAAATAAGGGGGAACGATGCTATTGGCGAGTTATAGCAACTGCACTGCAATATAATTGGGCAGGAAAATACAATTTTATAGACATTTTCCGCTAATATCCTGGTGTGCTAGCTTTCTTGCTTAGATAAGGAGGAAGGACGCTATTGGCGTGCTATGGCCATTGCAATGCTATAGAATCTGCCTGGAAAATTCAATTTTATATTCGACTAATATCGTGGTTTGCATATTTTGTTGGGTAAATAAGGAGGAAAGATTCTATTGGCGTTCTATAGCCATTGCAATGCTATAGAATCTGCTTGGAAAATTCAATTTTATTTACATTTTCGACTAATATCGTGCTGAGCTAACTTTCGTGCATAAATAAGGAGAAAAGATTCTATTGGGGTGCTATTACCATTGCGTTGCTATAGCATCTCGTTGGAAAATACAATTTTACTAACATTTTCGACTAATATCGTGGTGAGCCGACTTTCTTTCATAAAAAAGGGGGAAAGATTCTAT
>NW_016969361.1:0-356 GCF_001483705.2 Eufriesea mexicana
AGATGGCTGTACTTGCCATTGGATTGAAGGCGATAGGCGATCCATTCACCAAGCTATAACATGATATAAATTTTGAAAAGACCTATCTTCTGGCAAGTATAAGTCTGTACTTTCCATTGGATTGAAGGCGTTGGGCGACCTATTCACCAAGCTATAGCAGGTTATTGATTTTGAATAGACCTATTCTCTGGCAGGTAGATGGCTGTATTTGCCATTGGACTGAAGGCGTTAGGCGATGTATTCACCAAGCAATAACAGGTTATAAATTTTGAATAGACCTATTTTCTGGCAAGTAGAAGACCGTACTTGCCATTGGATTGAAGGCGTTGGGCGACCTATTCACCAAGCTATAACAG
>NW_016969362.1:0-596 GCF_001483705.2 Eufriesea mexicana
TACATTGGGTTATGCATGGCTTGGTTAGGATGGCTTTGACTTTTGTGCTATATGCAGCTTTTCAGTGGAATTCTGCGCTTTGTTCTTATTTAATATCCTCTGCTTGGGGATGTGGGGGCCAGGAGAATTGGCCGCGGTACGTCAGGCTGCGTTTCGTTGTGTACGGTCATAATAAGTTATTTTGTTATGATAGGAGAGGGTAGCTTTGTCTTTTGTGCTATACGCTGCTAATCGGTGGATTCCTGCCGTCCGAGTTGCTATACTATACCCTGAACGACGCTCGGGAGGTCAGCAATGGTGGTGTAGGCGCGTTATGCTGTGCTATGTTCGACTGGACTTGTTTGGTTTTGTAAGGTCAGGATTGCGAAACAGCGACTTCTGCACTGTACACTGCTATTCGGAGGATTTCTAGGCTCTACATAGCTCTGCTATACTCTACTCCACTCTGGGGAGGACTGTAATAGTGGTCTCGGCACGTCAGCTTGTATTAGGCTACGTTTGGGTAGGTTACGTTCACATGGGTTAGGTGCTGTTAACTATGACCTTTCTGCTATACACTGTCATCCTATTGAATACTGCGCTCCACTCTCCTCTAA
>NW_016969363.1:0-576 GCF_001483705.2 Eufriesea mexicana
GGGCCAAGCTGATAATATTAGAGGCGAGAAAATCGCAGAAATCCATCGAATCGCTCTGTACAGAACAAGAGTCAATGATACCTTATTCCAACGTAACCAAACGTAACCGAAGACATCCTAACGTGCCGAGGACAAAATTGCTGGCCTCCCGGAGCCTAGCAGAAAATAGTGGAGCGCAGTAGATGGCAGAAATCCACCGAACTGCGGTGTACAGCCCAAAAGTCATTGCTATCCTGTCCTAACATAGCCAAGCGTAACGTAATGAAACGAAGCATAACACAACCTAACGTGCCCACTCCACAATTGCTGTCCTCTCCAGAGCCAAACAGAGAACATCAGTGCAATGTAGAGCGCAGAGATCCACCGTATAGCAGTGTATAGAACAAAAGTCAAAGCTATCCTATCCTAACGATGCTAATCGTGACATAACCAAACGTAATCGTAACAGATACTAACGTGCCGCGACCACTGTTGCTGGCAGCCGCAAAGCCTATATGAATATTTTAGAGAAAAGTTGAACCCAGATATCCACCGAACAGCTCTGTATAGCACGAAAGGCAGAGCTACACAATCATA
>NW_016969364.1:0-5603 GCF_001483705.2 Eufriesea mexicana
GATGTGTGGATGTGTGAATGTATGTATGGATGAATGTAACGGTGTATGTATGGATGTATGTATAGATGCATGTATGGTTGTATGGATGTATGGATGGATGGCTTTATGGATGTGTGGATGTATGAATCAATGGATGTATGGATGTATGAATGTATGGATGTATGGATGGATAGATGTATGGATGGATGGATGTATGGATGTACGGATGTATGCATGTATGGATGTATGTATTTATGGATGTATGGATGTAAGATTGTATGGATGTATGCATGTAAGGATGTACGTATGTATGAATTTATGTATGTAAGAATGTATGGATGTATGCATGTAAGGATGTATGGACGTATGGACGTATGGATGTACGAATGTATGTATGTACGGAAGAATGGATGTATGGATGGATGGATGGATGTGTGGACGTATAAATTTATGGATGTATGTATGTATGGATGTACGAATGTATGGATGTACGGATGTATGGAAAGACGTATGGATGGATGGATGTGCGGATGGACGGACGTACGGATGTATGAATGTATGGATGGATGGATCTATGATTGGATGGATTTATGGATTGGTGGATGAATGGATTTATGGAGGTGCGGATGGATGGGCTTTTGCATGTATGGATGCATGAATGTATGGATGAATGAATGGATCGATGGATGGATGGGTGGATGTAAGGATGTATGGATGTATGGGAGTATGCGTGTATGGATGTATGTGTGTGTGGATGTCAGAATATATGGATGGATGGATGTATTGATGTTCAGGTGTATGGATGCATGAATGAATGGTTGTACGGATGTATGTATGTATGGATGTACGGATGGATGGATGTATCGAATGATAGACGTACGAATGGAAGGATTTATGGATGTATGGATGGATGGATGTATGGATGTATGAATAGATGGATGTATGGATTCTTGGGTGTATGGATGGATGGATGGATGTATGTATGGATGGATGTATGTATGTACATATGTATGGATATACGAATATATGGATGAACGAATGTATGGATGTGCGGATGTATGGATGTATGGATGTATATATGTATGGATGTATGAATGGATGGATGCATGCGTGAATGCATGTATGGATGGATGGATGGGTGGATGGATGTATGAATGGATGGATGTATGGATTCATGGGTGTATGGATGGATGGATGGATGTATGTATGTATGGATGTATGTATGTACGTATGCATGGATGTACGAATGTATGGATTTACGAATGTATGGATGTGCGGATGTATGGATGTATGGATGTATATCTGTATGGATGTATGAATGGATGGATGCATGCGTGGATGTTTGTATGGATGCATTTACGGATGTATCTATGGATGCATGTATGGATGAGTGTATGAGAGTATGCATGGAAGTATGGATGAACGTATGGATGGATGAGTGCATGGATGGATGGATTTATGGGTGTATGGATGTTTGGATGTATGGATGTATGTATGGATGAATGTACTGATGTATGTTTGGATGCATGTATTGGTGTCTGTATGGATGCATGTATGCATGGATGGATGGGTGGATGGATGCATGGATGGATGGATGTGTGGATCGATTGATGTATGGATGGTTGTATGTATGGGTGGATGGGTGTATGGAAGTATGGGTGTATGGATGTGTGGATGTGTGAATGTATGTATGGATGAATGTAACGGTGTATGTATGGATGTATGTGTGGATGTATGTATGGTTGTATGGATGTATGGATGGATGGCTTTATGGATGTGTGGATGTATGAATGAATGGATGTATGGATGTATGAATGTATGGATGTATGGATGGATAGATGTATGGATGGATGGATGTATGGATGCATGGATGTATGCATGTATGGATGTATGTATTTATGGATGTATGGATGTAAGATTGTATGGATGTATGCATGTAAGGACGAATGGATGTATGGATGTATGGACGTATGGATGTCCGAATTTATGGATGTACGGGTGTATGGATGTATGGATGGATGTATGGATGTATTGCTGTATGTATGTATGTATGTATGTATGAATGGATTGGTGGATGGATGTACGGATGGATGGATGTATGGATCGATGGACGTATGGATGGGTGGATGTATGAATGGATGAATGTATCGAAGGGTGGACGTATGGATGGATGGATGTGCGGATGGACGGACGTATGGATGTATGAATGTATGGATGGATGGATCTATGATTGTATGGATTTATGGATTGGTGGATGAATGGATTTATGGAGGTGCGGATGGATGGACTTTTGCATGTATGGATGCATGAATGTATGGATGAATGAATGGATGGATGTATGGATGCGTGGATGTAAGGATGTATGGATGTATGGGAGTATGCGTGTATGGATGTATGTATGTATGAATGTATGGTTGTAAGAAGGTATGGATGTATGCATGGATGGATGTATGGATGTATGGATGTATGGATGTATGGATGTATGGATGTATGGATGTACGAATTTACTGATGTACGGTTGTATAGATGTATGGATGGATGGATGGGTGTATTGATGTTCGTAAGAATGTATGGGTGGATGGATGGTTTGGTGGATGGATGTATGGATGGAGAGATGTATGGATCGATGGACGTATGGATGGGCTGATGTGTGGATGGATGAATGTATCGAAGGGTGGACTTATGGACGGATGGATGTGCGGATGGACGGATGTATGGATGCAGGAATGTATGGATGGCTGGGTCTACGGTTGGATGGATTTATGGATGGGTGGGTGAATGGAACTCTGGATGGGTGGATCGATGGATGTATGTACGCATGCGTGTATAGAGGTATGTATGGATGTATGGATTTATGGATGTATGGATGTATGGATGTATGTATGTGTGAATGTACGAATGTATGGATGGGCGGATGTATGGATGCAAGGATCTGTATATGTATGGATGTATGGATGGCTGGATGTATGAGTGGATGGATGTATGGATGGATGGATGTATGGATGCATGTATGGATGCATGTATGGATGTATGTATGGATGTATATATGTACGGATGCATGGATTTATGGATGTATGATTGTGTGGATGAATGGTTGTATGGATGGATGTATGTGTGAATGGCAGGATACATGGATGGATGGATGCATTGATGTACAGGTGTGTGGATGCATGAATGTATGGTTGCATGGATGTATGTATGTATGGATGAATGGACGGATGGATGTATCGAATGATAGAAGTACGAATGGACGGATGTACGGATGTATGGGTCTGTGGATGTATGGATCTATGGATGGATGGATGTATGGATGGGTAGATGTATGGATCGATGGGTGTATGGATGGGGGCTTGTATGGATGGATGTATGTATGGTTCGATGGATGTATGTATGAGTGTATGTACGGATGGGTGGATGTATGGATGGATGGATGCATGGAAAGGTTGATGTATGTATGGATGTATGTATGGATGAATGGTTGTTTGGATTGATGGATGTATGGATGGATTGAGGTGTGGATGGACGGATGTACGGAAGTATGGATGTATGGATGTATGGCTGTATGCATGTATGGATGTATGGATGGATGGGTGTACCGGAAGATGGACGTACGAATGGATGCATTTATGGAAGTATGGGTGTGGGGATGTATGGATGAATATATGTACGGATGGATGGATTTATGTTTGGATGGAATTATGGATGGGTGGAAGGGTGGACGTATGTTTTTATGCATGCACGGATGTATGTATGGATGCATTTACGGATGTATCTATTGATGTATGTATGGATGAGTGTATGGGTGTATGCATGGATGTATGGATGTGTGTACGGACGTATGTATGGACGTACTATGGATGGATGAGTGCATGGATGGATGGATTTGTGGATGCTTGGATGTGTGGATGTATGGATGTATGTATGTATGGATGAATGGATGTATTAATGTATGGAAGTTTGTATGTACGGATGTATGAATGTATGGCCGTATTTGCGTTATGGTTGTACGGATGTATGTATGCATGGATGTTGGATGTAAGAATATATGGATGTACGTAGGCACGGATGTATGGATGTGTGGGTGGACGAATGGATGGGTGAATGGACGGAAGAATGTATGTATGTATGGATGCATGTATGGATGAATGTATGGATGTATGCATGGATGTATGCATAGATGTATGGATGGATGTATGAATGCATTTACGGATGTATCTATGGATGGATGTATGGATGAGTGTATGGGGGTATGCATGGATGTATGGACGTAAGTATGTATGGATGTACGCATGTTTCGATGTATGGATGTATGGATGTATGGATGTATGGATGTACGAATTTCTGGATGTACGTGTGTATGGAAGTATGTATGGATGTATGCATGAATGGATGGATGTATGTGTGTATTGATGTATGTATGGATGGATGGATGGATAAATGGATTGGTGGATGGATGTATGGATGTATGTATGGATGTATGGAAGGATGTATGTATGGTTGTATGGATGTATGGATGGATGGATTTATGGACGTGTGGATGTATAAACGTGAGGATGGATGGATGTATGGATGGATAGATTTATGGATGGATGGACGTATGGATGGGTGCTAGTATGGATGGATGGATGTATGGTTCGATGATTGTATGGATAGCTGTATGTATGGATGGATGGATGTATGGAAAGATGGATGTATGGATGGATGTATGTATGGGTGAATGGTTGTTTGGATTGATGGTTGTATGGATGGATTGAGGTATGGATGGACGGATGTACGGAAGTATGGATGTATGGATGTATGGCTGTATGCGTGTATGGATGTATGGATGGATGCATGTATCGGATGATGGACGTACGAATGGATGCATTTATGGAAGTATGGGTGTATGGATGTATGAATGAATATATGTATGGATGGTTGGATGTACGGGTGTATGGATGTATGGATGGATGGATGAATGTATGGATGCATGGATGTATGGATGTATGTATGTATGGATGTACGAATGTATGGATGTACGAATGTATGGATGTACGGAAGTATGGATGTATCGATGTATATATGTATGGATGTATGGATGCATGGAAGTATGGGCGGCGGGCTTTATGGTTGGATGGATGAATGGAAGGATTGAGGAATGGATCGACGGATTTACGTATGTATGGATGTATGTATGCATATATGTATGGATGTGTGGATGGATGGAAGTATCGATGGATGGAAGTACGAATGGTAGGATTTATGTATGTGTGGATGGATGGATGTGTGGATGGATGGATGGGTGGATGATGGTTTACATGGATGGATGGATGGGTGCATGGATGGATGGATGAATGGTAGGATATATGTGTCGACGCATAGACGTATGGATGGATGGACGTATTGGTGCAGAGATGTATGGATGCATGTATGTACGAATGTATGGATGTGCGTATGCGTGGATGTATGGATGTGTGGGTGGATGAATGGGTGTGTGGATGGACTGAAGTGTGGGTGGAAGGATGGGTGGATGAACGGATGCATGGATGGATGAATGGGTGTATGGATGTGTGGATGTATGAATGTATGGATGGATGGATGGGTGGATGGATGTATGAATGGATGGATGTATGGATTCATGGGTG
>NW_016969365.1:0-283 GCF_001483705.2 Eufriesea mexicana
ATGCTCTGCTTGGCTCTGGGGAGGTCAGCAATATTAGTCTCCTCACGTCATACTATGCTGCACTACGTTTGTATAGGTTAGGTAAGGTCAGCTAAGGTCAGATTGTGTTTGACTTTTGTGCTCTACACTGCAATGACGTGGATTTCTTCCGTGATGTGCTCCGGTATGTACTGCTGGGACCTAGCGGGGAGCATTAGTGGCCTCGGAACGTTTGGTTGAACTATGCTACGCTTAGATTGGCTACGTTTGGTGAGGTTATGATGTGATAGCTTAGACTTATGCG
>NW_016969366.1:0-533 GCF_001483705.2 Eufriesea mexicana
GGTTAGGATAGCCATGATATTCGTCTATACACTGTGTTTCTATGGATTTCTGATCTCTCCTCTTCCTTAATATGAGCTGCTCAGCTGTGGGGTGGTCAGCGGTAGTGGTCACGGCGCGATAGGTTGAGTTAGGTAGCGCTTGGCTATGTTACGCTTTGTTGTCTTAGGACAGTGTAGCATTGACTTCTTTGCTACACGCTGCTACTCGGAGAGTTTCTGCTCCCTACTGTGCTCTAATATTTTCTACTCGTCTCTAGGGAGGCCAGAAATTGTGGTCTCGACACGTTAGGTTGTTTTCGGTTACGTTTGGTTAGTTACGGTTTCGCTAAGTTCTGTGAGGACAGCTTTGGCTTTCGTGTCATGTACCGTTATCCGGCGGATTCCTGCGCTCGTCTATTCTCTACAACATTCTGCTTGGCCAAGTGGAGGACAGCAGCAGTTGTCTCGGCTCGTTCGTTTGAACAATGTTTCGTTTGGTGATGTGAAGGTTTGTTAAGTTAGGTTAGAGTAGTTTTGACTTTTGTGCTATACAC
>NW_016969367.1:0-588 GCF_001483705.2 Eufriesea mexicana
AGATGTTAGTCGAGAATGTCCATAAATTTGAATTTTCCAAACACATTATATATCAACGCAAATAATATAGCACGCCAACAGAAACTTTTCTTCTTGTTTACGCAAGAAATATAGCTCACCACATTATTAGCCAAAAATATCAATAAAATTGTGCTTTTCGGCAACATTCTATAGCATTGCAATGGCTACATCTCGCCAATAGGATATTTCCTCCTTCTTTATGCAAGAGAGATAGCTCGCCACGATATTAGTAGAAAATGTCAACAAAATTGAACTATCCAGCCAGATTCTATAGCATTGCGACGGCCATAGCACGCCAATTGTATCTTTCATCCTTATTTGTGCAATAAAGCTAGCTCACAACGATATTAGTTGAAAATGTCAATAAAATTGAATTTTCTAGCAAGATTCTGTAGCATAGAAATGCCTATAGCACGCCAATAGAATCTTTCCACATTATTTATGCATGAAAGTTAACTCACAACGATATACCACGATATTAGTCGTAATTGTCAATAAAATTTTGTTTGCCAGGCAGATTCTATAGCATTGCGATGGCTATAGCACGGCAAAAATATCTTTCCTCTT
>NW_016969368.1:0-773 GCF_001483705.2 Eufriesea mexicana
GACGGAAGGATCCTATTGGTTTGCTATAGCAATTGCATTGCAATAGAATCTGACTGAAAAGTTTAATTCTATTAACATTTCCGGCAAATAGTGAGGTGAGCAGGCTTTCCTGCATAAATAACCAGGTAAGATTCCATTGGGTTGCTGTAGCTGTGGCATTGCAATAGAAAGTGGCTGAGAAGTATAATTTTATTGACATTTTCGACCAACATCTTGTTGGGGAAACTTTTCTTCACAAATAAGGGATGAAGATTCCATTGGTTTGCTATAGGCATTGCATTGCAATAGAATCTGCCTGAAAAGTTCAATACTATTGTCATTTTCAACTAATATTGAGGTGAGCAGTCCTTTCTGCGTAAACAACGAGGTAAGATTCCATTGGGTTGCTATAGCCATTGCATTGCAACAGAGTCTGGCTGAAAAGTTCTATTTTAATGACATTTTCGACCATTATCGAGTTTAGGTAACTTTTCTGCACAAATAAGGAGGGATGATTCCATTGGTTTGCAGTAGACATTCCATTGCAGCAGAGTCTTACTGAATAGTTCAATTTTATTGACATTCTCGTGTAACATCGCAGTGTGCAAACGAATATGCCTAAATTCGAAGGAAATCTTCCACTGGTTTGCTGTAGCCCCTGCATTGCTGTAGAATCTCACCGGTAAGCTCATTATCGACTAATATGGTGGTGCGCAAACATTTCGGCATATATAAGGAGGAAGGATTCTATTGGCTTGCTATAGCCATAGCTTTGCAATAGAATCTGACTGAAA
>NW_016969369.1:0-1016 GCF_001483705.2 Eufriesea mexicana
GATGGGTCTATGTATTGATGTGTGTATGGATGTATGGTTGGTTTTTTGTACGAGTGGATGGATGTATGGTTGGACGGATGTATGGAAGTATATATTTATGTATGGATGGTTGGATGGATGTATGGATGAACGGATATATTGATGTGTGGATGTATGGATGTACGGATGGATGGAAGTATGGATGTATAGATGTATGGATCGATGGATGTATGGATAGGTGCTTGTATGAATAGATGGATGTATGGTTCGATGGATGTATGGATGGGTGGATGTATGGACGGGTGGATGGATGGACGGATGAATGTATGGATGAATGGTTGTATGGACGGATGGATTTATGGATGGATTGAGTTATGGATGGACGGATGTACGGTTGCAGTGATGTATGGATGTATATATGTATGGATGTGTGGATGTATGGATGTATGAATGTTTGTATGGAAGTATGCATGGAAGTATGTATGGATGTATGCATGCATGTGTGTATGGATGTATGTATGTATGGATGGATGGACGTACGTATGGATGTATGCGTGGGTGTATGTATTTATCTATGGATGTATGTATGTATGAGTGTATGTACGGAAGTATGTAATGATGTATGTATGAATGCATGGATGGAAGGACGCATCGGTGCACGGAGGTATGGATGGATATATGTGTGGGTGGATTGAGGTATGGATAGACGGGTGTGCGGATGTATGGATGTATGGATGTATATTTGTAAGGATGTATTGATGTGTGGATGTATGTGTGTATGGATGTATGGATGTATGGATGTATTCATGTACGAATATATGGATGTTCGGATGTGTGGATGTATTGATGTATACATGTATGTATGTATGGATGGATGGATGTATGTATTTATATATGTATGGATGTATAGGTGGATGGATGTATCGTTGGATGGAAGAACGGATAGATGGATTTATGGATATATGGATGTGTGGACGTATGGATGCATGTATAGATGTATGTATGGATGTATCGATGGATGGATGTATGGGTGGACG
>NW_016969370.1:0-274 GCF_001483705.2 Eufriesea mexicana
GTCAGTCCAGGTTGGGCTTGACTTTTGTCCTATACACTGCTATTCAGTGGTTATCCTCGCTCTGCTGTGCTCTAGGATGTTCTGGTTGTCCCAGGGGAAGCCAGAAGTAATGACCTTGGCACGTCACGTTGAGCTAGGCTGCATTTGGTTGATTTCGGTTAGGTTAGGCAGGCTTGGACATCTGTTACTTTTGTGCTATACACTGCAATGTCGAGGATTTCTGCTCTCTACTGTTCTCTAGTATATTGTGCTTGGCTCTGTGGATGCCAGTAAC
>NW_016969371.1:0-692 GCF_001483705.2 Eufriesea mexicana
GATTATAGATTTCGAATAGACCTAGTCTGTGGCAAGTAGATGGTTGTACTTGCCATTTGTTGAAGACGTTAGGCGACCTATTCACCTAGCTATAACAGATTATAGATTTTGAACAGGCCTATTCTCTGGCAAGTAGATGTCTGTACTTGCCATTGGATTGAAGGCGTTAAGCGATCTCTTCACCAAGCGATAACAGATTACAGACTTTGTATAGACCTAACCTCTGGCAAGTAGATGGCTGTACTTGCCATTGGATTGAAGGCGTTAGGCGTTGTATACACCAGGATATAGCAGATTATAGATTTTGAATAGACCTATTCCCAGGCAAGTAGGTGGCAGATCATGAGATTGGATTGAAAGCGTTATGCGATCTATTCACCATGCTATAACAGATTATAGATTTTGAATAGACCAATTCTCTGGCAACTACATGTATGTACTTGCGATTGGATTGCAGGCGGTAGGCGATCTAATGGCCAAGCTATGGCAGCTTATAGATTTTGAATAGACTTATTCTCTTGCAAGTAGATGGCTGTACTTGCCATTGGATTGAAGGCGTTAGGCGATCTATTCACCAAACTATAAGGGATTATAGATTTTGAATAGACCTATTTTCTGGCAAGTAGAATTCTGTACTTGCCATTGGATTGTTGGCGTTGGGCGACCTATTCACCAAGCTATAAAAGATAATA
>NW_016969372.1:0-263 GCF_001483705.2 Eufriesea mexicana
TCGAATTTATCAGGCAGATTCTATGGAATTGCAGTGGCTATAGCATGTCAATAGATTCCTTCCCCCTTATTTAGGCAAGTGGGTTTCCTCACTACGATATTAGTCGTAAATGTCAATAAAATTGTATTTTGCAGAGAGATTCGACAGCGTTGTAATGGCGATAGCACGCCAAAAGGATCAATCCTTCTTATTCATGTAAGAGAGTAAGCTTACCACGATATTAGTCGAAAATGTAAGTAAAATCGAATTTTCCAGCCAGATTC
>NW_016969373.1:0-544 GCF_001483705.2 Eufriesea mexicana
AGCATACGTTTGCTTAGGTTACGTTAGTTTGGGTTTGGCTTGGAGAGCTTAGTCTTTCGTGTTTTCTACTGTTATTCGGTGGGACTGTGCGATCTACATTGCTGTACTATACTCTGCACGAATCTGGGGACGTCAGCAATGGTGGTCGCGGGACGTTATTTTGAGTTATGCTATGTTTTGCTATGTCACTATTTGTTAGGTTAGGAAAGGGTGGCTTTGACTTCTGTGACATACACTGCTATTCGGTGGGTTTCTGTGCTCTTGTTAGATCTGCTATACTATGCTCGACTCCATGGAGACCAGCAATAGCGATCGTGAAACGATAAATATAATTGGTTATGTCACCTTTGGTCATGCTAGGTTAGGTTACGTTTGGTTAGGATGGCTTCGACTTTTGTGTTATACACTGCTGTTCAGTGGATTTCAGCGCTTTAGTGAGTTCTTATATGTTCTGCTTGGCACTGTGTAGGCCAGCAATACCGGTTTCGGCTCGTTAGAATCAGTTATTCTACGTCTGGTTATGTTTGGTTGGGACAAGTTATGT
>NW_016969374.1:0-879 GCF_001483705.2 Eufriesea mexicana
CAGAGCCAAGAATAACATATTAGAAAACGGTAGAGCGTAGAAATCCACGTATAGCTGTGTATAGCACAAAAGTCTACACTGTCGTGACCAATTCTCACAAAACGTAACATGACCGAACGTAGCGTAGCTCAACCTAACTTGACGAGACCACTATTGCTGGCCTCCCCAGATCCAAGAAGGAAATACGAGAGTACAACAGAGAGCCGAAATCCACCGCATTGCAGTGTCCAGCACAAGAGTCAAACAGATCCTGACCAAACATTGCCGAACATAGCCTATCCAAGCATAGTGTAACAGAACATAGCGTGACGAGACCAATACTCCTGGCCTCGTAGAGTCAAGCAGTGCATATCAGAACACATTAGAGCGCAGAAATCCTCCGAATAGCAGTGAATGACGCAAAAGTCAATGTAGCTTATGTGAACCTAGTCATACGTAGTATACACGAACGTAACCTAGCTCAACCTAACATGATGATACCACTACTTCTGGCCTCCATAGAGGCAAGCAGAATATAGTAGTACACAGTAAATCTCAGAAACCCACGCAATAGCAGTGTAAAGCACAAAAGTAAAAGTAGCGTATCCTAACATAGCCAAACGTAGCAGATCCAAACGTAACAAACTCAACCTAGCACGACGGGACCCATATTGCTGGCCACCCAAGAGCCGAGCAGAAAATACTAGAGAACAACAGGGCGCAGAGAACCACCGAACAGCAGTTTAGAGCACAAAAGCCAAAGATATCCTAACCGAACCCAACCTAACCTAACCTTTTCAAACGTAGTCAAACTCAACATAACGTGCCGCGGCCGCAATTGCTCGCCTCCCCGCGGCCGAACAGAGTATAGTAGTGCAACGTAGAACGCATGAATCCACC
>NW_016969375.1:0-212 GCF_001483705.2 Eufriesea mexicana
CAAGAGAAGCTCGCGATCACGTGACCTGTCATTTTTTGCTTCCGCAGAAACCGTCTCCTGGTTCCCGAATGAATCTCCAGACCAGAACAAATTCCGCGCTGTGTTGAAAGCTCGATTTAAGCACCTACGCATGTTAAGCTCTCTTTGTACTCCTACGTCATAAAAGCTCGCGGTCACGTGACCAGTGGTTCTCCCGTACGAGGCTTTTAAAT
>NW_016969375.1:247-524 GCF_001483705.2 Eufriesea mexicana
GTAGAAAGCTCAAATTCACTAGGTGCATAGAGCAAGTTTAGCTTTATCGCCCACGCAAGTGAAGCGCGCGATCACGTGACCTGTCATTTTTTGCTTCCGCAGAAACGGTCTTCTGGTTGCCGAATGGATCTCCAGAGCAGACCAAATTGCGCGCTGTGTTGAAAGCTCGCTGTAACCTCCTGCGCATGTTAAGTTCTCTTTGTACTCCTAGGTAACAAAAGCTCACGGTCACGTGACCAGTGCTTCTCCTGTACGAGGCTTTTAAACGTTCCGTTTG
>NW_016969376.1:0-353 GCF_001483705.2 Eufriesea mexicana
CCTAACGCCTTCAATCCAATGGCAAGTACAGTCATCTACTTACCAGAGAATAGGTCAATTCAAGATGCATAACCTGTTATAGCTTGGTGAGGAGATCGCTTAACGCCTTCAATTCTATGGCAAGTACAGCCATCTACATGCCATAGAATAGGTCTATTCAAAATCTATAATCTGTTATAGCTTGGTTAATAGGTCGCCGAACGTCTGCAGCCAATGGCATGTACAGCCATCTCCTTGCCAGAGATTAGGTCTAATCAAAATCTATAACCTGCTACAGCTTGGTGAATAGATCGCCTAACGCCTTCAACCCAATGACAAGTACAGCCATCCACTTGCCAGATGATATATCTATT
>NW_016969376.1:478-750 GCF_001483705.2 Eufriesea mexicana
ACGCCTTCAATCCAATGGCAAGTACAGCCACCTAGTTTCCAGAGAATAGGTCTAGTCAGAACCTATAACCTGCAATATCTTGGTGAATAGATCGCGTAACGCCTTCAATCGAATGGCAAGTACAGCCACCTTCTTGCCAGAGTAGAGGCCTATTGAAGGTCTATAATCTGTTATAGCTTGGTGAGTAGATCCCCAACCGCCTTCAATCAAATGGCAAGTGCAGACATCTACTGGGCAGAAAATAGGTCTATTTAAAATCTATAACATGTTAT
>NW_016969377.1:0-778 GCF_001483705.2 Eufriesea mexicana
GAGTTACGTAACGTTTGGTTATGTTAGGTTATGCCATGTTAGGTGAGGATAGCCACGAATTTACTGCTATACACTGCTGTTAGGTAGATTTCTGCGCTCAACATTTCTCTACTATATTCTGCTTGGCCCTGTGGTGGCCAGCAATAGCCGCGGCAGGTCACGTTGAGTTAGGCTACGTTTGTGTAGGACTTCTATGGCTTTGTTTGGTTAGGATGGATTCGACTTTCGCTCTATACACTATTATCCAGCGGTTTCCTGCGCTCTCCTGTGATATAATATATTCTGCTTGGCTCTGGGGAAGGCAGCAGCAGTGGCTTCACCACGTTAGTTTAAGCTATGCCTCGTATGGTTATGCTACGTTTGGTGATGTTAGGTCAGGGTAGTTTGCACATCTGCGCTATACACAGCTATCCACCGACTTCTGCGATCAACTGCGTCCTTATATTCTCTGCTTGTCCGCGGGGAGGCCAGCAATAGCGTTCCAGCCGCGTTAGGCTTAACTGGGCTACTTTTGGATAGGACATTTTTGGTTATGTTAGGACAGAGTGTTTTGCAGTTTCGTGCCAGTCACTTCCATTCGGTGAGTTTCTGCGCCTTGCTGCACTCGAATATATTCTGCTCGGCTCTGTGGTGACCAGTAATAGTGGTATCGGTACATCAGCTTGAGTTATATTACGTTTCGTTAGGGCAGGATAGGAAGCCATGGTTAGGATTGCTTTGGCTCTTGTGCCATACACTGCTAATCGGTGGATTTCTGCGTTATACTAAGCTCTACTAC
>NW_016969378.1:0-563 GCF_001483705.2 Eufriesea mexicana
GGTTGTGTTGGAATACGTTCGGTTGCGTTAGGTTACGTTGCGTTTGGTTAGGATAACTATGACCTTCCCGTTATAAGCTGTTATCGAGTGGATTTCTGGGCTTTACTGAGCTCTACTGTACTCTGCTCGAATCTGGGTAGCCTATTAGTAGCGGTCGCAACGCGTTACTTTGAGTTACATATCGTTAGGTTATGTTACGATTTGTGATGTTAGGGAGGGTTGGCTTCAACTTTTGAGATATACGCTGCTATTCTGTGGGCTTCTGCTCTCTACTGTGATCTAATACGATCTGCTTTGCTCTGGGGAGGTCAGCAATAGTGGCCTAGGCACGTTAGTTTCGGTTAGGCTACGTTCAGTTATGTTATGATTGGTTAGGTTAGGAGTAGCTTTGACAATTGTGCTGTATGCTGCTATTCGGTGGATTTCTGCGTTCTAATGTCATCCGATATTCCCAGCTTGGCTCTGGGAATTCCAGAAATAGTGGCCGCTCCGCGTTACTCTGTTTCAGATTACGTTTGGTAAGGTTAGGATTGTTTGGGTGTGGTTGCGATATCTTTGACTTT
>NW_016969379.1:0-511 GCF_001483705.2 Eufriesea mexicana
ACGCCTTCAATCCAATGGCAAGTACAGCCACCTAGTTTCCAGAGAATAGGTCAAGTCAGAACCAATAACCTGTAATATCTTAGTGAATAGATCGTCTAACGCCTTTATTCCAATGGTAAGAACAGCCATCTAATTGCCAGAGAATATGTCTATTCAAAATCTATAATCTGTTATAGCATGGTGAATGGATCACCTAACGCCTTCAACCCAGTGGCAAGTACTGCCATCTACATGCCAGAGAATATGTCTATTCAAAATCTATAATCTGTTATAGCTTGGCGAATAGGCCGCCTAACGACTTCAAACCAATGGCAAGTACAGCCATCAACATGCCAGAGAATAGGTCTATTCAAAATCTATATCCTGTTATATCATGGTGAATAGATCGCCTAACCCCTTCCATCAAATGGCAAGTACTGACATCTACTTGCCAGAGTATAAGCCTATACAAGGTCTATAAACTGTTATAGCTTGGTGAATAGATCGCCAACCGCCTTCAATCGAATGGCAA
>NW_016969380.1:0-239 GCF_001483705.2 Eufriesea mexicana
GCATTGCAATGGCTATAGCACGCCAATAGGATCTTACCTCCTTATTTAAGCGAGAAAGATACCTCACTACGATATTATTCGAAAGTGTCAATAAAATTGAATTTTTCAGACAGATTCTGTAGCATTGCAGTGGCTATAGCACGCCAATAAGATCCTTCCTCCTTGTTTATCCAGGAAAGATAGCTCAGCACGATATTAGTCGAAAATGTTAATAAAATTGTATTATCCAGACAGATTCT
>NW_016969381.1:0-723 GCF_001483705.2 Eufriesea mexicana
CAGCTTTGCTCTGGGAGTTCCAGTAATATTGGACGCGGTACGTTAGGTTGTGCTAGGTAATGTTCGATCAGGTTACGTTACTTTTTTGTTTGGTTAGGATATCTCTGACTTTCGTGGTGCACACGGAAATTCTATGGACCTATAGGCTATACACTTCCTTATATACCCTGCTTGGCTGTGGGGAGTCCAGCAATTTTTGGCTAGGTACATTAGGTTGGGATTGATTGCATTCTGTTAGGTTCTGTTATTTCAGCTTATGTTAGGATACCTTCTACTTCTCTGCTTTACACATCAATGCGGCGAATCTCCGCACTCTACTCTGCTATAGCATATACTGCTCGGCTCTGGGGAGGTGATCATTATTGGTGTGGGCAGGTTAGGGTGAGATAGGTTACGTTTGCCTATATCACGTTTGGTAAGATTAGGGTCGGTTACGTTTGGTCGGGATTGCTTTGACTTTTGTGCTATATACTGCCTTTCGGACGATATCTGCGCTCTGCGTTGCTCTAATGGCATCCGATTGTCTCAGCGGAGGCCAGGAACCGTGCTCCTGGCACGCTTGGTTGAATTTGGTTACGTTTGGTTGGGTTAAGTTAGGATACGTTTGGTTAGTATGGTTTCGACTTACTTTGTGACGTAACCTTCTATTCTGAGGATTTCTACGCGCTACATTGCTATGCTATACTCTGCTCGACTCTCGGGAGGACAGTAATAGTAGTATCG
>NW_016969382.1:0-268 GCF_001483705.2 Eufriesea mexicana
CTAACGTAGCGTATATCAACCTAACTTGGCTAGACCACTATTACCGGTCTCCCCAGAGCCAAGCAGAACATACTGGAGCACAATAGGGCGCAGAAATCGACTGCATTTCTGTGTACAGCACAAACGCCAAGGGCCCCTGTCCTATCCCAAACAAGTCTAACCTAACCAAACGTAACTTAACACTACCTAACGCACCGCGGCAACAGTTTCTGTCCTCCCCAGAGCAAAGCAGAGCATATTAGGTCGCAGCAGAGCGCAGAAATCCACC
>NW_016969383.1:0-1823 GCF_001483705.2 Eufriesea mexicana
AAGTTCAATTTTATTGACATTTTCGTCTAATATTGCGGTGAGCATGCGTTTCTGCGTAAATAATGTCGAAATATTCTATTGGTATGCAATAGACATTGCTTTGAAGTAGAATCAGCCTGAAAAGTTCAATTCCATTGACATTTTCGAAAAATATTGAGGAGAGGAGTGTTTTCTGGTGTAAACAACGAGGTAGGATTCCATTAGTTTGCTATTGCCATTGCATTTCTATCGAACCTTCCTGAAAAGTTCAAATTTATTGACATTTTCGACTAATGTCGTGGTGAGCAAACTTTCCTGCATAAATCAGGAGGAAAGATCCTACTGGTTTGCGATAGCCATTGCATTGGAATAGAATCTGACTAAAAGGACCAATTTTATTGACATTTTCGTCTAATATTGTGAACAGATAACCTTGCTGCGTAAAAAAAGGAGGAAAGATCCTATTGGTTTGCTATAGCCAAAGCATTGCAACAGAACCTGACTGAAAAGTGCAATTTTGTTGACATTTTCGTGTAATATTGTGGTGAGCAATACTTTCTGCACAAATATGGAGGACAGATTCTATTGGATTTCTTTAGCCAATGTTTTGATATAGGATCACACTGGAAAGTTCAATTCCATTGACATTTTCAGCAAGTATTGATGTGAGCAGTCTTTTCTGCGTAAACAACGCGGTAAGACTCTATTTGTTTGCTATAGCCATTGCATTGCAATACAATCAGGCCGTAAAAATCAATTTTATTGACATTCTCGACTAATATCGCAGTGGGCAAGCTTTTCTGAATAAATACGAAGGAAAGGCTCCATTGGTTTGCAGTAGCCATAGCATTGCAATAGAATGTGACCGGAAAGCTCATTATAGGCTAATATGGCTTGGTGCAATGTTTTCGGCATAAATAAGGTGGGAGGATTCTATTGGTTTCCTACTGTCACACCGTTGCAGTAGAATCTGACCGAAAAGTTCGATTTCATTCACATTTTCGACTAATACCTAGTTGAACAAACATTCATGCGTAAATGGGGAGGAAAGATATCATTGGTTTGCTACAGGAAATGCATTGCAATAGAGTCTGACGGAAAAGATCAATTCTATTGACATTTTCGACAAATATCGTGTTGAGCAAAATTATCTGCATAAATAAGGAGGAAATATCCTATTGGTTTGCTATAGCCATTGCATTGCAACAGAATCTGACTGAAAAGTTCAATTCTATTGACATTTTCGACAAATATCGTGGTGAGCACACCTTTCTGCGTAAATAAGGTGGAAAGATTCTATTGGTCTGCTATAGCCATTGCATTGCAATAGAATATGTCTTAAAAGTTCAAATTTAATGACATTCTCGACAAATATCGTGGTGAGCAAGATATTCTACATAAATAAGGAGGTGGATCATATTGGTTTGTTATAGCCATTGCATGGCCATAGAATCTGACTGAACTGTTCAATATTATTGACATTTTCGATTAAAATTGCGGTGAGCAAACTTTTCTGCATAAATCAGGTGGAAAGATCCTATTTGTTTGCTATAGCCATTGCATTGGAATAGAATCTGACTGAAAGCATCAATTTTATTGACATTTTCGACAAATGTGGTGGTGAGCAAACTTTCCTGCACAAATCAGGAGGAAAGATCCGATTGGTTTGCTATAGCCATCGCATTGCAATAGAATCTGACTGAAGAGTTCAATTTTATTGACATTTTATTGACATTTTCGACAAATGTCGTGGTGAGCAATCTTTTCTGCATAAATAAGGTGGAAAGATCCGATTGGTTTGCTATAGCCATCGCATTGCAACAGAATCTGACTGAAGAGTTCAA
>NW_016969384.1:0-3221 GCF_001483705.2 Eufriesea mexicana
TAATTAACACAGACCAAACCGAGTGCCAATACCACTCTACTTTCGACAGAATTTTAACAACGAAAGGAGAAAAATCTGTTGTTAATAGCAAAAACATTAATAAAACCACCCATTCGTACACTGCACAGTACGCAATAACCGTGTCAAGAAAGTTACTACCTCGTGTCTTTCTGTGCATGATGCAGTAACCCGAGGGGAAATTTGGACCACATGTGTAGAAAAAAATAAAAAATTAACAGAGAAATATAAAAATGTCATTGTAACATGTTCCCAATCGGGAAAGCTAATGGAACAATTACATAAAGTATTCTTAAAATCAGTGCTCCAACCCTATGTAAATAACAAATTTCTTTTATTAACCCTTTGCACTGGAACGGCGCCGAAACGGCGCCCGGCTGATTTGAAGTGGCAACTCGAGCGGCGCTGATACGGCGCCCGGGGCAACACCTTACTTTTAGGGTGGAAAGACAGGAGGATTGTCATTTGTTTAACTACAAGGGGTGACACAGGAATGTTGACGGTCAAAAGAATTAAACGAGGTGGTGTGGAAGTACTCGTCAAGAAACCAAAGCTTGTATTGAATTATATAAAATATATGGGTGGTGTTGATCGGACCGATCAATATGCATCAACGTATTGTTTTCTGCGAAAATCACTGAAATGGTGGCGTAAGCTTTTTTGGGGGGCATGGAAATTTGTCTCATCAATTTTTACCTTCTCTATAAACAAGAAAAGACTAAAAAAAGGGGAAAATCCACTGAGCCATT
The DNA here is from genome assembly GCF_001483705.2 of Eufriesea mexicana. NCBI lineage: Eukaryota > Metazoa > Arthropoda > Insecta > Hymenoptera > Apidae > Eufriesea > Eufriesea mexicana. Next base: position 768 of record NW_016969384.1, read on the forward strand.
TGCGATTTTTAAAAACACTTGTTGAGCAATTGAGAGGAACATATCGCTAGCATCGATGATTCTTGGGGAGGGCAAATAAATATGGAGATATACGATGAGTTATTTGTTACGGATGAAGGAGAGTGCACTTGCACAGTTAAAATTATTCTGTCCAAATGTACACTACTAGTTCAACCATGTCATGTATACTAGTACCAACAAATTAAGAATTTATTGAAAAAAGAAAAAACAAATCAGACTTTTTTACCAATCAATTGTTCACAGACATATAATATCGCGCATAATTTAAGAATAGTTTTTATGAGTGCAAATTTTTGTGAACGATCATTGTCAACAGCGTTTGTAAATGCTTTTAACATACTTTTAATATGTACTTATATTAGTGAGATGAGTTATGTAGGATTGGAACAAGTGCTGTAGAGGCGGTATATGTTTGGGGCATAGGATAAAAGTGACAATGGGTATTTATGATAGAGTAATAAAGTTTATTAATGCATCCTGAGTGTCCGAAGTACATGGCTCGCCGAGGTCGCGTGGGAAATGTGTGATCGAGAGAGAAAGTCTATGAAATAGAGTGACGGTTAGATATAAAACAAGGGTGCAAGGGCGCGGGCGAGTTAACGTGTGAAAAGATTATGATCAATGTTAATGCGTAGAGCAGGCCGATTGTTCGCCATATTATTGTTGTGTTGTAGAACTAGATTAGCAGTTTTACAATATAGTAGTTGTAGAATTAGACTAGCCTTAAACTTGTACCAAGCAATATTTTATATTCCAAATATCTGTCCCATGCGTCCCCTTTCCCCATTTCTTACCCTTATAATACTATATTTATTTCTATATTATTCCTGTATTATTCCTTACCCTTATAATACTATTTGTTTATTTTTAAAAACTGATTTTTTATTTTAGTTTCGTTTGTTCGTTCAATATTAAGTGATATTAATAATTTAATTATTTTGGTGAAGACAGATTGTTATATCATATAATATGTGAAAAAGATTTATTTTTAAAAAGAAAGTTGGTTCTAGGAAAGTTGCATGGGTACTATTGAATTACATTAATCCGTTATTTTATTAATAAATTATTATTTATTTCCTATTAATTGTCACAATATTATATTAGGGGCAATAACTCCCAATACGATCCTAAGGTTATATTATCTATTATAATATATTTCTTCTCATCTTAAATGATTAATTAAATAATTAATTAAATAATTGGCACTCTTCCTATATCTATTTTCAATACTTTATTGGCCAGTCTCACTGATTCTCAACTTCTTCCTTCGAATATCACCAACCATATTAAACTCTTTGCAATCGGAACGCGACTTGCAGTGACCATTTAGTAAAATTTTAAAGATCGGTATTAATCACTATATTAAATTTAAGATAATGTAATGGTGTGGGAGGTATTGAAATTAAATAATTTTACGTGTTAATCATTATACGATTTTTTTATTAACTGCTGTAGAAAACGTCGTCGGCTTTATGGTACTGGATCTTCGAATTTTGACTGTTCTCTAGCGAAAAACACATACACGATTTCGAATTTTTATATAATTTGGCTCAGTTCGACTACCACCAGAGAAAGTTCGACTACCACCAGAGAATATTCAACCACAAGTTGAGAACCGTCGATGTATCTCATTTCATCCTGATACGTCTGCTGTTTTTGACACAGGATATAACGTAAATTCGCATTGTATTTTTACTTGAAGTACTTGCAATCAATAACAAAAATTCGTATGACCAACTTTCGTCATTGTGTTGGAGAAAAGGTGGGTTAGTGTATGACATCAGGGTTAGTCAGATCTCTGCATTTCTACGGTATACAAACTCCTAAACTCCTCCTCTCCACTGTATTCAATTAAACAGCGTGTGTTCTTTCTTCGTCTCAGTTGGAAAAGCGAGTTCATTTAAAGAACGTTAAAACGCATTTCGGGTGCAGTCGTGCTGTTTTTTGTAGTTGGTTATTAATAATACAGCAAGGTGTAGGTGAAAAAACGAAACGAGTAATTGGCAAAGAAAAGTGAAGCAATAAAGGGCTAGCGCTTTGCTTGTTAGGTAACAATACTAAAATTTCTGCAACATTATTTTTGTATTTTTTTTTTTGCATATTCCGGCGCTTAAATTATTTCTGCTTTACCGACATTACGATATTGCATATTGTTATTATCAGTTATCATTCTCACATTACTTTTGGTGAATATCACTGGAGATAATTGTTAGCCACAGATTGCCAGTCCGAAGACGATTGGAAGCGATGAATAATGGAATACCGTTGAAATTAAAAATAAGACACTTGCAAAGATCTTTTAAGTAATTATATTACGAATTTTATATATCACATTGTCGTTATTTCGTTAATATTATCTTTAAAGACGTTGCAATTCTGATAATATTAAACTAGTTATCACTCTTATTATTATTATTATTATTATTATTGTTA
>NW_016969385.1:0-726 GCF_001483705.2 Eufriesea mexicana
AGAGTAACGATTCTTAACAAGTGTGCGAATATTCTCAGATGATTTGCTACAGAATCATTTAAACACGCGATAACAGTAACTAATGGACTGCTATTTGTGCAATACTTGCTTAATGACTAGTATTTCTTTCTAATTTTCGAATTTTGAGGAAATTAGACTTTGGATCGGCGATTCTTAGCAAGTGTGCGAATATTTTGAGATGATCTTTCACAGAATCATTTAAACACGCGATAACAGTAACTAATGGACTGCTATTTGTGTAATACTTACTTAATGGCTAATACTTATTCCAAATTTTCGAATTTTGGGGAAATTAGACTTTAGAGTAACGATTTTTAACAAGTGTGAGAATATTCTCAGATGATTTGCTACAGAATCATTTAAATACCTGATAACAGTAAGTAATGGACTGCTATTTGCATAATACTTACTTAATGGCTAATATTTCTGCATAACCATTTTTTTTTTGAGGAAATTAGACTTTGGATCGGCGATTCTTAACAAGTGTACAAATATTCTCAGATGATTTTCTAGAAAATCATTTAAACACCTGATAACAATAACTAATGGTCTGCTATTTGTGTAATACTTACTTAATGGCTAATATTTTTTCTAATTTTTCGAATTTTAAGGAAAGTAGACTTTGGAGTAACGATTCTTAATAAGTGTGCGAATATTCTCAGATGATTTTCTAGAGAATCATTTAAGCACGCGATAACAATAACT
>NW_016969386.1:0-288 GCF_001483705.2 Eufriesea mexicana
CCTGACCTGACCTGACCTGACATGAGCTGACCTGAACTGACCTAACCAGACCTGACCTGACCTTACCTTGCTTGGCTGATCTGACCAGACCTGACCTGACCATATATGACCTTGCCTGGCCAGGCCTGGCCTGACCTGACCTCTCCTGGCGTGATCTGACAAGACATGATATCACATGACCTGACCTGACCTGACCTGACCTGACCTGACACGACAGGACTGACATGACCTGACGAGGCCTGTCGTGACCTGACCTGACCTGACCTGATCTGACCTGACATGACCTGA
>NW_016969387.1:0-491 GCF_001483705.2 Eufriesea mexicana
GAACATAGTACAGCAGAGCCATGCAGAGCGTAGAAAGGCTTCGCTTAGAGGTGTATAGCGCAAAAGTAATAGCTACCCTATCCTAACATGACCAATCGTAAAATTACCTAACGTAGCCTAACACAACCTATCCTGCCATGACCACTATTGCTGGCATCTCCAGAGTCGAGCAGAGTATAGTAGAGCAATGAGGTTCGCAGAAGTGCTCCGAATATCAGTGTCAAGCACAAAAGTCAAAGATGGCCTGACCTAAGCAGACCAACCCTGACCTAACCAAACGTTCAATAACTGAACCTAACATGCCGCGTACACTATTGCTGGCTTCCCCAGAGGCAAGCAGAACATAATAGAGCGCAGTTGAGCACATAAGTCATAATCAGTGTTGAGCACATACGTCGGAGCTATCCCGAACTAACCCAATGTCACCTAACATAACCAAGCGTGATCTAACTAAACCTAACATGCCGCGACCAGTATTGCTCGCCACCACA
>NW_016969388.1:0-590 GCF_001483705.2 Eufriesea mexicana
CGCCAGAGATGTTGACGATTGACAATACGGCGCTGAGTATGGCAACATGCCCTGTATTATAGCCAATGGATTATCCATTCATTGATGACGTAAATTCTATAGCTATACTAGCAATGTCAATGGATATATCGATTATCTCTGGAGACATTAACGATTGACTATACCGTGCCGAGTGCTGTCACCTATACATTACAAGGGCCACTGAGACATTCTATATACTTTTCATTTTATTCCTGCAGCAATTCTAGAATGATCAATGGATTGATGCATTATACAGAAAGAAATTAACAATGCAAGAGGAAGTACTGTGTACAGCCATCCTCATAGGACCGTATTCATTGGTATAAAGTATTCGCAGTAAATTCTATAGCAGCCCTAGCATGGTCAGTGAATAGGTTAGTGAATAGGTTAAATATCGCCAGAGGTAATAACAACTGACAATAGAGAATTGAATATATAATTCAAACAGACGAATATATCTTGTATTTATCCGTAAACTGAACAAACGCTTTCTGTATTAAGTGCACAATGATCAATAGAAGTATCATTTGTCGCCACAGGTTTTAAGGGATGACAATACAGTAACCAGT
>NW_016969389.1:0-290 GCF_001483705.2 Eufriesea mexicana
GCAATAAAATTCAATTTTCCAGACAGATTCTATAGCATTGCAATAGCTACCGCACGCCAGTAGTATCTATCCTCCTTATATATCCATGAAAGCTAGGTCACAACGATATTAGACGAAAATGTCAATAAAATTGTATTTTCCAGCAAGATTCTATAGCATTGCAATGTCTATGGCATGCCAATAGAATGTTTAATCCCTATTTATACAAGTGGGATTGCTCACCGCGATATTAGTCGCAAATGTCAGTAAAATTACATATTCCCGCCCCATTTTGAAGCATTTCAATGGCT
>NW_016969390.1:0-5144 GCF_001483705.2 Eufriesea mexicana
AGTTAGCCTATGTTCGAGTATGTTCTGTTGGCTTGTGTTATGCGTACGTAACTTTGACTTTTCAGATGTACACTGAGATTCTATGGATTTCTGCTATCCGCACTCCACTAATGTGTTCTGCTGGTTTCTGGGGATGCCAGCAATAGTGGACGGGGTACGTTAGCTAGAGTTATGTTACGTTCGAATATGTTAGACTTGGTTAGGTTAGGAGATGATAGCTACGACTTTAGTGCTACAGGCTGCTATTAGGTGGATCCCTGCGCCCCATGGTACTCTTGTATTTGTAGCTTGGATATGTGAAGGCCAGCAATAGCGGTATCGGCCCGTTACGTTTAGCCAGGTTACGTACGGTTACGTTGGGTGAGGCTAAGTTTGGTTGGGGTACCTTTAACTTTTGTTCTGTACACTGCTATTCCGTGGACTTCTGCTACCTACTGTGTGCCAGTATGTCCTTCTTGGCTCTGTGGAGGCCAGCAATGTTGGTCGCGGCCCGTCAGCTTGAGATTCGTCGCGGTTGGTTATGCTACGGCTGGTCATGTTTGGAGAGGATAGGTTCGACTTTAGTGCAATGGTCTGCTAAAACGTGAATTTTTGCGTCATACGGTGCTCTAATATTTTCAGCTTGGCTCTGGGAAGGCCAGCAATAGTGGCATCGGCAAGTTCGGTTGAGATAGGCTGTATGGCTATGCTCCGTTGCTTTGGGTTATTTTCGGGTAACTGAAGACTTAACTGGTATACCCTGCGATTCTATGGATTTCTGGGTTCGACTTCACACTAATGTATTCTGCTTGGCTCTGTGGAGGACAGCAATAGTGTTTGCGGCACGTTAGCTTGTGCTAGGTTACGTTTGTTTATGTCGTGATTGGTTAGGTCAGGAGAGGATAGGTTTGACTTTAGTGCTAATGTTTGCCATTAGGTGGATTTTTGCGCCCTACAGCGCTCTAGCATTTTCTGCTTGGCTATGGGAATGCCAGAAATAGTGTTCTCGGCGCGTTATGTTGGGTCATGCTGCGTTCGGGTAGGTTGTGTTGAGCTTAGATTGGTTAATATGTTTTAAAGTTTTGCGCTGTGCACTGCTTTTCGGGGGACTTCTGTGCTCTGCTGTGCACTAGTATGTCCTGCTTGGTACTGGGGAGGGCAGAAATAGCGATCTCCGCGCATTAGGTTGAGTTAGGCCATGTCTGTCTATTTTCTGTTGGTTTGTGTTGGGCATACGTAGCTCCGACTTTTCTGATGTACACTGCGATTCTATGGAATTCTTCGCCCTTCTCTCCACTAACGTGCTCCGCAAAGCTCTGGGCAGTACAGCTATAGAGGTCGCGGCACGTTAGCTTGAGTTAGGTTTCGTTTGGATACGTTACTATTGGTTAGGATAGGAGTAGGTAGCTCTGACTTTAGCGCTATGGTCTGATATTAGGTGGAATTGTGCGCCCTAAAGTGCTCTAATATTTTCGGCTTCGCTCTGGGAAGGACAGTAATGGTGGACACTGCACGTTAGGTTGGGGCACATTACGTTCGTTTAGTTTGCGTTGGGCTATGTTTTGGTAGGGCAGCCTTAACTTTTGTGCTGTACACTGCTGTTCGGTGGATTTCTGTGCTCTACTATGCTTTATTATATTTTGATTTGCACTCGGGATTGCAGCAATAGCGGTCTCGGCAAGTTAGGTTGAGTTAGGTCATTTTTGGTTATGTTCTGTTTGTTTGGGATAGATTTGGGTAGCTTTGACTGTAGTGATATACACTGCGATCCTACGGATTTCTGCGTTCTACTCCCTACTAATGTGTTATGCTTGGCTCTGTGGTGGCCAGAAACGGTGGTCACGTCCCGTTGGGTTTAGTCAGGCTACGTTCCGTTACGTTATGTTTGCTTGTGTTATGTTTGCATAGATTTGGTTTTCCTGATACACACTGTTATTCGGTGGACCACCGCGCACTGCCGGGCTCCACTGTACTCTGCTCGACTATGGAATCCCAGCTATAGTTGTCGCAGCGCATCAGGTTCCGTCAGTTTACGTTTGACAAGTATGCGTTAGGGTAGGTTAGGTTACTGTACTTCAGACTTCTGTACTGAACACTGCAATTAGATGGATTCCTGCGGCCTATTGAGCTCTAGTATGTCCTATTTGTCTCCGGGAAAGGCAGCAATCGCGGTCTGGACGCATTGGATTGAGTTAGGTTACGTTAGTTTATGTTACGTTTGGTCAGGAAAGGACGATATAACTCCGACTTTTATGCTGTACCCTGCTATTCGATGTGTCTCTGCTCCCTACATTGCTCTACAATAATCTGCTCGCCGATGGGGTGGCCAGGAATATTGGTATCGGCTCGTTAGCATGAATTAGGCTACGTTTGGTTAGATTATGTAAGTCTGTGTAATGTTTGGATAGCTTCGACTTACTTGGACGTACAATGAGTTGTTAGGCTGTGTGCAGATCAGCAATGGAGGTCTCGGCACGTTAGGTTGAAATAGAATAATTAAGTTCACGTTACGTTTGGCCAGGTTAAGATAGGGTAGCTCAGACTTTTGTGCTATACACCGACACTCGGCGTATTACTGCGCTCCACATTGCTCAAATATGCTCTGCTTACCTCAGGGTAAGCCCGCAATAGTAGTCTCGGCAACTGATGTTTAGCTAATCTACGTTCGGGTAGGTTAGGCTAGGACATGTTAGGTTAGGATACCTTCCACCAATCAGCTACACACAGAAATGCGGTTGGTTATTGGGCTCTACTGTGCTCCAATAAATTCTGCTTGGCTCTGGGGAGGGCAGCAATAGCTGTCTCGGCACGTTATGCTGATTTATGCTATGTTCGGTTATGTTATGTTGGTTTGGGTTAGGTTCGGGTAGTTTTGACTTTCCCGATATACACTTCGATTATATGGATTTTTGCGTCCTACTCTGCATTAACGTGTTCCGCTTTACTCTGTGGAGTCCAGCAGTAGTGGTCGCGGCACGTTAAGGTGCGTTACGTTGCGTTTGGTTATCATACGATTGGTTGGGTTAGGACAGGATACCTATGGCCTACGTGCCACACTGTGCTATAAGGTAGGTTTCTGCTCCCTACAGTGCCTTAATATTTTCAGCTTGGCTCTGGGAAGGTAAACAATGGTGGCCTCGGCACGTTATGTTTAACCATGTTACGATCGGCCATCTCGGGTTAGGCCATGTTTGGCTAGGATAGATTTGACTTCTGTGATGTACACTGCACTTCCGTGGATCTGTGACGTCTACTGTGCTCTAGTATGCCCTGATCGGCTCGGGAGATTGCAGCAATAGCGGTGTCAGCACGTTAGGTTGTTTTATATTATGTATGGCTATGGTCTGCTGGTTTGGGTTAGGATTGGGTCCTTCTGACCATCCCGATATGCACTGCGAACTTATAGATTTCTGCGTACTACTCTCTACTGATGTGTAACTGTAGTGGTCGCAGCAGGTTAGGTTGAGTTGGGTTACGCTTGGTTGTGTTACGTTTGGTTTGGTTAGGACAGGATGGCTTTGACTTTAGTGCTATAGTCTGCTGCTAGGTGGATTTCTGCTCCATACAGTGCTTTCATATTTCCTGCTTGGCCCTGGGAAGGCCAGCAATAGCGGTCGCGCCTCGCTTTATTGAGTCAGGTTACGTTCGGCTAGGATGGCTCAGGCAAAGCTTGGTTAGGATGGCTTTAACCTTTGTCCTGTACACTGCCGCTCTGTGGACATCTGCGCTCTACTGTGCTCTTCTGGTATTTCCTGTTTGCCTGTGGAGAAGGCAGAAATAGCATTCTCGGCAAGTTAGTTTGAGTGAGGCTATGTTTGTCTATGTTTTGTTGGTTTGGGTTGGGATTGGGTATCATTGAATTCCCTGACATGCGCTGCTATTATATGGATTTCCGCGTTCTACCCTCCACTAACCTGTTCCGCTTGGCTCTGGAGAGGCGGTAATAGTGCTCGCGGCACGTTTGGTTGTGTTAGGCTACGTTTGGTTATATTGCGATTAGTTAGGTTATTGGGAGATAGCTTTGACTTTGGTGCTATCGTCTGCTATTAGGTGGACTCGTGCGCCCTACAGTGCTCTAACATTTTCAGCATGGCTCCGAGAACGCCAGCAAAAGTGGTGTCAGTGCGTTAGGTTGGGTTGGGATGTTCGTACGTGTTCTGCTTGTTTGGGTTATGTTTGGGTATCTTTGACTCTCCTGACATACCCTGCGATTCAATGGATTCTCTGCGTTCTACTCCCCGCTAATGCGTTCTGCTTGCCTCTGCGGAGGCCAGGAATTGTGGTGTCGGCACGTTACGTTTAGTCGTATTGCGAACGGTAAAGCTGGGTTGATCTAAGTTTGTTAGGACAGCTATACCTTTTGTGCTCCGCACTGCAATTCGGAGGACATCTGCGCTCTGATGTGCTCAAGTACGTCCTGCTTGGCTCCGCGGGTATCAGAAATAGCGGTTTCGTTTCGTTAGGTTTAGTTAGCCTATGTTAGAGTATGTTCTGTTGGCTTGTGTTATGCGTACGTAACTTTGACTTTTCTGATGTACACTGCGATTCTATGGATTTCTGCGATCTGTACTCCACTAATGTGTTCTGCTGGTTTCTGGGGATGCCAGCAATAGTGGACGGAGTACGTTAGCTTGAGTTATGTTACGTTCGGATATGTTCGACTTGGTTAGGTTAGGAGAGGATAGCTATGACTTTAGTGCTATAGGCTGCTATTAGTTGGATCCCTGCTCCCTATGGTACTCTAATATCTGTAGCTTGGGTATGTGATGGCCAGCTATAGCGGTATCGGCCCGTTACGCTTAGTTAGGTTACGTACGGTTACGTTGGGTGAGGCTAAGTTTGGTTAGGTTACCTTTAACTTTTGTTCTGTACACAGCTATTCCGCGGACCTCTGCTACCTACTGTGTGCCAGTATGTCCTGCTTGGCTCTGTGGAGGCCAGCAATATTGGTCGCGGCCCGTCAGCTTGAGTTTCGTAGCGGTTGGTTATGCTACGGCTGGTCATGTTTGGAGAGGATAGATTTGACTTTAGTGCCAGAGACTGCTACTAGGTAGATATTTGCGCCCTACAGTGCCCCACCGTTTTCAGGCTAGCTCTGGGATGGCCAGCAATAGTGGTCTCTGAACGTTATGTTGAGACATGTTACATGCGGCTAGGTTGCGTTA
>NW_016969390.1:9334-10910 GCF_001483705.2 Eufriesea mexicana
CTGGCCTCTGGGGATGCCAGCAATTGCGGTCTTGGCTCATTATTTTGAGTTATTTTACGCTCCGCTAGGCTAGCTTAGGATATGTTTGGTTGGGATGGCCCTGATTTTTGTGCTATTCATTGCTATTCGGTGGATTTCCGCGCTCTACAGCGCTCTCATGCGTTCTGCTGGGCTCTGCCTATGCTAGCAATGGTGGTCTCTGCTAGCAAGGCGTAGCAATTTTACGTTTGGTTCGGTTGGGTTAGGCCTGATTCGGCAGTGATATCTTTCACTTTTGTGGTACACATTGCCATCTAGTGGCTTTCTGCCCTCTACTGTGCTCTACTGTACTCTGCTAGTATCTGGGCAAGCCAGCATTAGTGGTCGCGGCACGATAGGTTTTGTTAGGCCACGGTTGGTAATGCCACAATAGTTTAGATTAGGACTGCGTAGCAACGACTTTTTTGCCGGACCCCGTTATTCGGCGGATTCCTAGGCTCTACATTGCTCTACTGCTATACCCTGCTCATGTAGTGGCCCCTACACGTTGGTTTGTGATAGAAAACATTTGGGTACGTTACGATTAGTATGGTTAGGAGAGGATAGCTTTGACTTCTATGTTCATACACAGCTATTCGGTGGAGTTCTGCTGTCTACATCGCTCTACTATACTCTGATCGTCTCTCGGGATCCGAGCAACAGTGGCATGGTACGTTAGGTTATCTTATGCCACATTTGTTTGGGTCAGGTTATGTAGTGTTAGGTTAGCATATCTTCGACTTTGCGGGGGCGAGGACCACCGCCCCCGGAGGTGACGTCATCCCAGGCCGAGCCTTTGCAATGGCTCTGGAGACGTGTGGCGACCTGGTGTGGCGGCCGGTCGACAGCGGCCTCAAACCCGGTTGCTTTCCGCTATATTGCAAGAGAGCGAGAGTTGTGCTAATCCCCAGACCGGGGATGCCGGCGGACACTCTGAAGGCATACCTGCCGGTGTGCCTGCTCGACGAGGCGGGCAAGTTCATCGAGCGTGTTTCAGCTGCCCGTCTCCGAGGGCATTCAGCGGAAACGAGTCAAGATCTCAGCGTCAGCCAGATCGGATTTCGGCAGCGTCGGTCGGCGATGGACACGACTAAGCGCATTGATAACCTGTCGGATGCTGCCGTTGACCGGGGCGGTGCGGTGCTGACTGTTCGCGTGGATATCTCTGACGCCTTCGACACGCCATCCGGTATGACCTGTTGCACCACACGGATCCCCAACATATGATGGAGGTGATCGGCGACTGTTTGGCGGAGCGCTCGGTCGAGTATCCCGGACGGTACACGACCGTCGCGCGGGCGACGTACTGCGGTGTTCCATAGGGATCGGTACTCGGGCCGATCATCCGGTCCTCGCGTGCGACGCCGTGTTGCGCACTCCGCTCCGCCGCGGCCTGAGAGTGACGTGTTACGCGGACGACGTACTCGTAATTGCCGACGGGTTGGATTGTGAGGAGGCCCCTCTGCGCGCGGAAAGCGGCGTAGCCCTCGTCCCAAACAGGATCCGGCGGATGGGGCTGAGCATCTCGCCCGTGAAGACCGAGGCAATATGGTTTTGC
>NW_016969391.1:0-630 GCF_001483705.2 Eufriesea mexicana
GCTTTACCTTTTGTGCTGTACACTGCTATTCGCAGGATCTCTGCTCTTTACTGTGCTCTAGCACGCCCTGCATGGATCTGGGAAGGGCAGCAATTGAGTTCTCGACATGTTAGGTTGAGTTAGACTATGTTTAGGTATCTTCTGTTGGTTTGGGTTAGGCTTGGGTTTCTTTGACTTTTACGATGTACACTGCGATTGTATGGACTTATGCGCCCTACTCTCCACTAATGGGTTCTGCTTGGCCCTGCGGAGGCTAGCAATAGAGTTCGCGCCACGTTAGGTTGAGTTATGTTACGTTTGGTTAGTTTAGGATTGGTTAGGATTGGTTAGGATAGGTAAGGTTCTGCTAGGCTAGATTAGGCTAGGTTAAGTGAGGTTAGGCTAGCTTAGGCTATGTTAGGTTAGGCTAGGTTTGATTAGGTAACTTACCCTAACGCAACCTAAGTGAACGTAACCTAACTATGCGTAACGAGCCGAGCTGCCCTCCCAGAGACAAGCAGGTTATATTAGAGCCCAGTAGAGGGCAGAAATCCATCGAATATTAATGCAGAGCACGTCAGTTAGAGCTCTCCTAACCAAACTTAGCCTAACCCATCCCAACCGAACGTAGCCTTTCGCAACATAACTTGC
>NW_016969392.1:0-1097 GCF_001483705.2 Eufriesea mexicana
CGATTAAAGCCGTCACCACTGTAACGTAGTCGTTGGATTTATTTTATCTTTGACGACTTAAATTCTACAGCAAATCCAGAATAGTCCGCGCATTGTACGGATGCGGTTAGAGATACTAAAATTGTTAGTACAGTACTTAAGGCATACCTCAGAGGAGCATTGTAGCCTTTCTTGTTAATCTGATCAAAGGATGATTTTGATTACATAGCAGTTCTAGGATGACAAAAGACACATACGTTATTGCAGGTGATATTAGCAATTTACATAGCAGTACGGTGTACTACAATAATAAGAGTACTGCAGTCGTTGGGATAGTCTATTCACTTATGGTTTAAATTCTGCAGTAGTTCTATAATAATCGATGTGTGCTTCTGTCGTGGCTGGAGATATATACAATTCCCAGTACTGTAGTTGGTACATCCGCCATTAATTCACAGTAGTCGATGGATTAACCTGGTCAGTGGCTATGTAACTATATTCCAATTCTAGAATGACAAAGGTCTGAAGAACTTGTAAGAATGTATACACAAATAGTGCCTGGAGTGCGTGCGGAAGGATCAGTGGTCATGCTCAAGGCTCGTGTGAACGGGATGCTTATGTCAGTATCGGTTACGAGTGAAGGGAGTCAGGGATAAGTCTAAATGCCTCGGGTACTTGACCCACCTAGTGTTTGGCTACGAAGAAAGCGTGGGTAACCATGATTGGGAATGAGAGCATGGGAATAAATGAGGACAGAATGAATGATTTAAATAGCGGTACAAGGGCGCGGACGTAGCAGTTACTTCAGGAGAGAGTCGTTACGGATTGTCTAAAGAGTTTTACGTTACAGAATATTCGTCCAGGTCAGTCTGTTGCGTTTTTGGGTTAGTAAACCCCCTTAAAACCCCAGAAGTGGGATTATTCGTTCCCTTAGAATCCCAGATGTGGGATTCAACTTTGTCTACGCATTATAGCTCGAGATATCAGCATTTGACATAACTGTACTTGGTACAGCCATTATGACTGCCCTGAAGCCGCTGGATTAATCTGTTACGGGAAGGACTACATTCCACAGCCGCTCTAGCATAATAAATGTATACATTAGTTATGGGCAGAGA
>NW_016969393.1:0-535 GCF_001483705.2 Eufriesea mexicana
GCAGGCATTAGACGATCTATTCACCAAGGTATAAAACGTTATAGATTTTGAATAGACTTATTCACTGGCAAGTAGATGGCTGTACTGACCATTGGATTGAAGGCATTAAGCGATCTACTCACCAAGCTACAACAGGTTATATATTTTGAATAGACCTATTCTCTGGCAAGTAGATGGCAGTACTTGCCATTGGATTGAAGGCGTTATGAGATCTATTCACCAAGCTGTAACAGGTTATATATTACGAATAGACCCCTTCTCTGGCAAGTAGATGTATTTTCTTGCCATTGGATTGAAGGCGTTATGAGATCTATTCACCAAGCTGTAACAGGTTATATATTACGAATAGACCCCTTCTCTGGCAAGTAGATGTATTTTCTTGCCATTGGATTGAAGGCGTTATGAGATCTATTCACCAAGCTGTAACAGGTTATATATTACGAATAGACCCCTTCTCTGGCAAGTAGATGGATTTTCTTGCCATTAGATTGAAGGCGTTAGGCGATCTAATCACTAAGCTATGGCAGCATTTAGA
>NW_016969394.1:0-2284 GCF_001483705.2 Eufriesea mexicana
TTGAGTTAGGTTACTCTTGGTTATGTCATGTTTGGCTAGGTAAGGCTACGGGTCGCGCAGCGCCAGGCTGCGTCAGATTACGCTTGGTCAGGTTATGCTTGCTGGGCAAGGATAGAGTGTCTTTGACTTCTGTGCTCAACACTGCAATTCTGTGGACGTCTCGGCTCTACTGTGCTCTACTAGATCTGCTAGACCCTGGGGATGGCAGTAATAGTGGACTCGGCACGTTGGGTTGAGTTAGGCTGCGTTTGCTTGTGCTACGCTTTGGTAGCGTAGGAGATGATATCTTTGACTTTTGTGCTATAAAATGCTTTTGGGCGGATTTCTGCGCCCTACATTGCTCTACTGTACCCCGCTTGCTCCTGACGGTGGCAGAAATCGTGGCCGTGGCACGAAACGTTGATTCAGGTTACCTTAGGTTAGGTAAGGTTAGGTTATGTTTAGTCAGTATATCCTTGACTGTTGTGCTGCACACTGCTCTTCGGGGGATTTCCGCGCTCTACATTGCTCTTCCATACTCTGCTCAACTCTGCGGTGGACAGTAATAGTGGTCTCGTACGGTTCGCTTGAGTTAGGCTACGTTCGGCTAGGTTATGCTTGTTCGTGTTGCGATAGGGTAGCCCAGACTGCCGTGGTATACACTGTTTTCCTCTGCACTTCCGCGCACTGCTGTGCTCTACTGTATTCTGCTCGGCCCTGGGGCGTCCAGCAATAATAGTCGCGGCTCGTTATGTTGATATAGGCTTCGTTTGGTTAGGTTGTATTTCTATGGCATAGGTTTGGGTAGCTTTGACTTTTGCGCTATACACTGCTATTCGCAGGATTTCTGCGCTCCACTGTGATTTGATATGTTCAGCTTGGCCGTGGGAAAGACAGCAATATTGGCCTATGCACCTTATGCTGGCTTAGGCTACGTTTGGATTGTTTAGGTTAAGTCAGGTTAGGTAAGGTTATATATAATCCTGTGCTTTACACAGTTACGCCGCGGAATACTGTGATCAACTGTGCTCTTATATATTCTGCTTGGCTCTGGAGATGTCAGCAATATTGATGTAGGGCGGTTAGCTGTAGTTAGGATACGTTTGGGTATGCTATGTTTGGCCAGGTTAGGCTGGGCTAGCTTTGACTCTTGTGCTATAAATTGCGATTCGGTGGACTTCTGTGATCTACTCGGACCTTATATGATCTGCCTTGCTCTGAGGAGGCCAACAGTAGAGGTCTCGGCACGTTAGGCCTGGTTTGGTTACGTTCGGTTACGTAAAGTTTGGTTATGCTAGGATAGGATAGCTTTGACTTTTGTGCTACACAGTTCAGTTCCGTGGATTTCTGCACTCTACTGCCCCACAATATGTTCCGCTTGGCACATTGGAGGCTAGAAGTAGTTGTATCGGCACGTTATATTGAGTTATGTTACATTTTATTAATTTATGTTAGTTCGGGTCAGGTTTGGTTATCTTCGATTTTTCTGTTATACACTGTGATTGTATGGATGTCGGGTCGACCGTCGCCTCTAATCTGTACCGCTGGGCTCTGTTGATG
Source organism: Eufriesea mexicana (assembly GCF_001483705.2). Lineage (NCBI taxonomy): Eukaryota > Metazoa > Arthropoda > Insecta > Hymenoptera > Apidae > Eufriesea > Eufriesea mexicana. Next base: position 1,540 of record NW_016969394.1, read on the forward strand.
CCAGCAATAATAGTCGCGGCACGTCGGCTTCAGTTTTGTTACGTTTGGTTAGGTTAGGGTAGGGTAGCTGTGACTTTTGTGCAATACACTGCTGTTCGTCCGATTTCTGCGTTCTACTGAGCCATAGTATCCTCTACTGCGCCCTACTCTAATCTGCTTGGCCCTGCGGAGGCCAGCAATATTGGCCGTGGCACGTTGCACATAGTTTGGCTATCTCAGGGCAGGACACGTTTGTCTGGGCTAGGCTTGTTTATCTTTGAATATTCTGATGTACACTGCGACATCATGGATTTCTGCTCTCTACTCTTCTCTAATACGGTCTGCTTGGCTCTGCGGAGGACAGCAATATTGGCGACGGAATGTTAGACAGGGATAGGTTACGTCTCTTAACGTTACATTTGGTTAAGTTAGGAAAGGGTAGCTATTGATTTTGTTCTGTACACGGCTGTTCGGAGGATTTCTGCACACTACTGTACTCTAATATATCCAGCTAGGCTCTGGATGTCCCAGCTATAGCGGTATTGGCACGTTACTTTGAGATAGGCTTCGTTGGGTTGGGTTAGGTTAGGTCAGATTCGGTTTCGGTGCCTTTGACTCTTGTGCTTTATGCTGCATTGCGGCGGATTTCTGTGCTCTACTGTGCCCTAGTATATTCTAGCTGGCTCTGTGGATGTCAGCAATCGTGGTCAAGGCACGTTAGGTTCAAATATGATGCGTGTTGTTATGTTCGGTTTGGTTACGTTAG
>NW_016969395.1:0-538 GCF_001483705.2 Eufriesea mexicana
GCTGACGTCCTTGCATAAATAAGGAGGAAAGATTCTATTGGCCAGCTATGGCCATTGCAATTCGGTAGCATCTGGATGGAAAATTCTATTTTATTGATATTTTCGACTAATATCGCGGTGAGCTAACTTTCTTGGTTGAATATGGACGAAAGATTATATTGGCCTACTGTAGCCATTGCAATTCTGTAGCATCTGGATGGAAAATTCAATTTTATTGACATTTTCGACTAATATCGTTGTGAGCTGACATCCTTTCATAAGTAAGGAGGAAAGATGCTATTGGCTCGCTATAGCCATCGCGGTGCTATAGAATCAGGCTGCTAAATTCAATTTTATTGACATTTTCGGCTACTATCGTGGCGAGTTAACTTTCTTGTATAAATAAGGAGGAAAGATACTATTGGCGTGATATAGCCATTGCAATGCTATAGAATCTGCCTCGAACAATAAAACTCAATTTTATTGACATTATCGTCTAATATCTTGGTGAGGTAACTTTCGTGCATAAATAAGTAGGAAAGATTCTTTTGGCCAGGTC
>NW_016969396.1:0-1485 GCF_001483705.2 Eufriesea mexicana
CGAATGGATGAATGTATGTATGGACGCATGGGTGGATGGGTGAATGGATGGATGGATAAATGGGTTTAATGATGGATGGATGGATGGATGGACGGTTGTATGGATGGATGGATTTATGAATTCGTGTATGGATGTATGACTGTGTTGATGGATGGATTTAGGGAAGGGTGGATGTGTGGATGGGTGGATGTATTGATGGATGGATGTATGGATGGATGGATGTGTGATTGTATGGATGTATGGATGGATGGTTGTATGGATGGATGTATGGATGTATGTATGGATGGTTGGATGTATGCAGGTATGGGTGGACGGGTGTATGAGTATGTGGATATATGGTTGGATGGATGTATGGCTGGATATATGGATGGATGTATGTATGGATGTATGGATGGATGTATGGATGGATGTATGGATGGATGTATGTATGGATGTATGTACGCATGTATGGATGGATGGATGTATAGAAGGATGGATGTATGGATGGATGGATGTGTGGAAGGATGGGTGTATTGTCGGATGTACGTATGGGTGGGTGGAAGAAGGGATGTATGTATGTATGGATGTATGTGTAGATGTGTGTATGGGTGCATGTATGGATTTATATATGTATGTATGCATATATTTATGTATTGATGTATGTATGGATGTACGTATGGATTGTTGTACGCATATAATTATGCATGTGCGTGGGGATGTGTGTATGGACATATAGATGTTTGCGTGTATGGACATTTTGATGGATGTACGAATGGATGAATGTATGTATGGACGCGTGGGTGGATGGGTGAATGGATGGATGGATTAATGGATTTAATGATGTATGGATGGATGGATGGATGGGTGGATGGATGAATGGATGGACGGGTGTATGGATGGATTGATTTATGAATTCGTGTATGGATGTATGTCTGTATTGATGGATGGATGTAGGGAAGGGTGGATGTATGGATGCATGAATGTGCGGATGTATGGATGTATGTATGAATGTACGTATGCATGGTTGTATGTATGCACGTATGTATGGATGAATGAATGGGTATATGTATGTATGTATGTATGGATGTATGGGTGGAGGTATGAAAGGGTGTATGCATGAATGTGTGGATGTATATATGGATGTGTGTATGGTTGGAGGGATGTATGGATGTATGCATGATTTCACATATGGATGGTTGTACGGATATATTTATGGATGTGCGTGAAGATGTATGTCTGGGTATGTGAACAGATGGATGTATTGATTTTTGGATGGATGTTCGTATGGATGGATGGACGCATGGATGGGTGGATGTACGCATGGATGGATGAATGGATGAATGGGCGTAAGGGATAATGTATGGATGGATGTATCGATGGATGGATGTATGTATGTATGGACGGGTGTATGAGTGTATGCATGGGTGGACGTATCGATGGTTGTATGCATATAATTCTGGATGTGCGTGGGGTTATATGTTTGCATATAAGGATGGTTGTGTGTAT
>NW_016969397.1:0-556 GCF_001483705.2 Eufriesea mexicana
ATCCCACGAGGCGGCGATGGTCCTGGCGGGTGTCCCGCCATTCGAACTGCAAGCGGTGGGGGATGCTCGCATCTACGGTCTCCTACGCGCTAGCGGCGGCGGTGTCCCTGAAGAAGGGTCCGTTTCGTTGAGGCGAAGGGTTCGAGAGTCCTTGATGACCGCCTGGCCAGCTCGGCTGAGGAAGCCGAGTAGCCGGCGGCACCGGGCGATAGAGGCTGTGCACCGCGTGTTGGATGCATAGGGGCGCAGCGGCCGCCGGCACACATTCCGCCTGACACAGGTGCTAACCGGTCACGGGTGCTTCGTAGAGTACCTGTGTCGTATCGGGCGGGAACGGGACACGCAACATCATCACTGCGGGAAAGGGCGGGACACGGCGCAGCATACGCTGGAGGAATGTCCGGCGTGGGCTCGCGAGCGCCGGGTACTGCGGCGCGTGGTGGGTAGGGACCTTTCGCTCTCAGTCGTCGTGGCGCGGATGACAGACAGTTTAGGTGCGTGGCGTGCGGTGGCCTCCTTCTGCGAGGCGGTTATGTTACAGAAGGAGGCCGCGGAG
>NW_016969398.1:0-1140 GCF_001483705.2 Eufriesea mexicana
GCCAATAGATTCTTTCCACCTTGTTTATGCAAGAAAGTTAGCTTTCCACGATATTAGCCAAAATGTCAATAAGATTGAATTTTCCATCCAGATTCCACGACATTGCAATCTCAATAGCTCTCCAAAAGGATCATTCCTCCTTTCTTATGCGTGGGCGCCATTTCACCACGATATTAGTCGAAAATGACAATAAAATTGAATTTTCCTGGACGATTCTGTAACATTGCAATGTCTATAGCAGGCCAGTAGAATCTCTGCTCCTTATTTATGCAAGAAAGCTGGCTCACCACGATATCAGTCGAAACTGTCAATAAAATTGAATTTTCCATCGTGATTGTATAGTATTGAAACGGCTATAGCACGCCAACAGATTCGTTCCGCCTTGTTTATGCAAGAAAGTTAGCTTTCCACGATATTAGACAAAAATCTCATTAACATTGAATTTTCCAGCCAGACTCTACGACATTGCAATCCCAATAGCACTCCAAAAGTATCCTTCCTCCTTACTTATGCATGGAAGTCATTTCACCACGATATTAGTCGAAAATGACAATAAAAATGAACTTTCCAGGACGATTCTATAGCATTGCAATGTTTATAGCACGCCAGTAGAATCTCTCCTGCTTATTTATGCATGAAAGTTAGCTCACCACGATAATAGTCGAAACTGTCAATAATATTGAACTTTCCAGCCAGATTCTATCGTATTGAAATGGCTATAGCAAGCCAATAGAATCTTTCCTCCTTATTTGTGCAGGATAGTTATCTCTCCACGATATTAGTCAAAAATGTCAATAAAATTGAGTTTTCCAGCCAGTTTCTACTGCATTGCAATGGCAATAGCACGCCAGTCGAATATTTCCGCCTTATTTACGCAAGAAAATAGTTCACCACGATATTAGTGGAAAATGTCAATAAAACTCAATCTGCCAGGCACATTCCATATCATTGCAACGGTTTTAGCACGCCAAAAGTATATTTCCTCCTTATTATGCAAGAAAGGTAATGCAAGAAAGGTAGCGCACCACAATGTTATTCGAAAATGTCAATATAATTGAATTTTCCGGCCAGATTCCCTAGCATTGCAATGGCTATAGCTTGCCAATATAATCTTTCCTCCTTGTTTATGCAAGAAAGCTA
>NW_016969399.1:0-1813 GCF_001483705.2 Eufriesea mexicana
AAGTGGAAGATACCCTGACAAAGCCTAGCCCAACCTCATGTACCCAAACGTAACATAGCTTAATATAACATGACGATACCGCCATTGTTGTCCTCGACAGAGTCAAGCAGAATGCACCAGAGGACAGTAGCGGGCAGAGACCCACCGCATTGAAGTGGATAGCGCAAAAGTCGAAGCGACGCTAACCTAACCTGTCCCAACCTCACCGAACGAACCGTAGCCCAAATGAACTTAAGTGCCGCGACCGCCATTGATGGCCTCCCAGGCACAAGCAGTGTATAGTACAGCACAGTCCAGCGCAGAAATTCACCGAACAACAGAGTACATCACGAAAGTCGATGCTACACTTACCGAAATTGACCCCACCTAACATAACGAAACGTAACATAAATCATCTCTACGTGCCAAGACCAATATTGCTGGCATTCCCAGTGCCAAGCAGTGTATAGTACAGCACAGAGGAGCTCAGAAATCCGCCGAATAGAAGTGTATCTCACGAAAGTGATAGTAGCCTGTCGCAACAAAGCCAAACGTAACATAACCAACGCAACCTAAGTTAACATAATATGACGAGGCCACTATTGCTGGCCTCCACAGGGATAAGCCGCATGCACCACGGCGAAGCAGTGCGCAGAAATCCGCCGCATTGTAGTCAATGGGACAAAAGTCAATGGTATGTTAACCTAACCTGACCTAGCCTAACCCAATCAAACGTAGCATAATACATCACGCGTCGCGAACACTACTTCCCGCCTCCACTGTTCCAAGTAAAATATAGTAGAGCGCATTAGATCACATAAACACACCGAATTGCAGTCTATGTCACGAGAGTCAAAGCTCTCATAAACGAACATAACATCACCTCGCCTACCCAAACGTAGTGTAACCCAACATAGCATGTCGATACCAATATTTCTGGCCTCCCTGGAGCCATGCAGATCATATTTGGGCTCACCAGAAGGCAGAATTCCACCGAATAGCAGTGTATGGCACAAGATTCGTGGCTATAGTGTACTAAGCTAGCCAAACGTAACATAAGCAATCGTAGCCAAACACAACCTAGCGTGCCGAGACCATTATTGCTGGCCGACAAGAGCCAAGCAGATTACACTACAGCACAGTAGGGCGCAGAAATACAAAGAAATGCAGTGTATGGATATAAAGTCGAAGTTATCCGAACCACACCCGACCAAACGCAACCTAATCAATCGTAGCACATCTCAACATAATGTGCCGCGACCGCAGCTGCTGGGCTCCCCTAATCCGAGCAGATTATACTAGAGCACAGCAGAGCGCAGGAATCCACCGCATTGCAGTGCATGGTACAAGGTTCAGGCATACACTGACCTAACCTGGCCTCACCTAACTCACCCAAACGGAGTGTAACTAAGTATGTGGCGACGAGACCAATATTCGGGGCCTCCCAAGAGGCAAGCAGAGCATTTTAGTGCATATTAGATCGCAGGAATGTACCGATTAGCAGTGAAGAGCGCAAAAGTTAATGTAGCATATCCTACCGCGGCCGAACGTAATACAGCCAAACGTAGCCTGACTTAACCTAACATGAGGAGACGACCATTGCTGGCATCAACAGAGACAAGCAGAATGTACTAGGGCACTGTAGAGCGCAGAAATCCATTGCAATGCAGTGAACTAACAAACAGCAGCCTAACTCCAGCTTACATGAAGGGACAGCTAGTACAGCCCACCCAAGAGCGGTGCAGAGAACGGTAGAGCTATGTAGAGCGTTGAAATCCACCGAACAGCAGTGTGCAGATCAAAGGTGAAAGGTAACCTGACCATACCTAACCGA
>NW_016969400.1:0-490 GCF_001483705.2 Eufriesea mexicana
ATGCACACGGATGCATCGCGAGAGACATCCCGTCGCGCCGGGAGGGAACTACGGTTGCGCCGTAGGGGCGTCCTGGCGGTTGCGAACCCGCGAAATACAGGGAGCACCGAAATGTGAAGGTCTGGCCATCGTGGCGGTTTTAGTGGTTAAGTGTCCCACATAACCCCGCCCGCTCACCCAGGTGTCTGGTTATTTTTGGAAGATTTCCTCCACGCGATGAAAAGGATAACTTCGTCCTTTTTGCTGCGCACTCAGTAATAGTGGTTTAGGCACGATAGGTTGAGTTATGTTACGTTTAGTTGCGTTATGTTTGGTTAGGTTAGGCTACGGTACATTTGACCCTTGTGCTGTACACTGTTATTGCTATGCATTGTCAAGGCTCTAATCTCCTCTAATATGCCCTTCTTGGCGTTGGCGATGCCAGGAACGTTGCTCTAGGCGAGTTAGGTTGTGTCAGGTTGCGTTTGGTTATGTTACGTTTTGTAAGGTT
>NW_016969401.1:0-568 GCF_001483705.2 Eufriesea mexicana
ATTCAACTAATATCGTGTTGAGCTGACATCCTTGCATAAATAAGGTGGAAAGACTCTATTGGCCTGCTATCGCCCTTGCGATGCTACAGAATCTGGCTGGAAATTCAATTTGATTCACATTTTCGGTTAATATCGTGGTGAGCTTTCTTTCTTGCATAAATAAGGAGAAACGATTCTGTTGGTGTGCTATTGCCATTGCAGTCCTCTAGAATCTGTCTCGAAAATCCAATTTCATTGTCCTTTTCGACTAATATCGAGGTGAGCTAACTTTCTTGCATAAATAAGGAGGTAAGATTCAATTGGCGTTCTATAGCCATTGCAATTCTATGGAATCTGTCTGGAAAATTCAATTTTATTACATTTTCGACTAATATCTTGGTGAGCTAACTTTCTGCATAAATAAGGGGGAAAGATTCTGTTGGCGTGCAATAACCATTGCAATTACACACAATCTGTCTGAAAAACTCAATTTTATTAATATTATCGTCGAATATCGTGGTGAGCCAACTTTCTTGGATAAATAAGGAGGAAGGATTCAATTGGCGTGCTATAGGCATTGAAGTGCTAT
>NW_016969402.1:0-3669 GCF_001483705.2 Eufriesea mexicana
TTCAGAAGTCCATCGAATAGCAGTGTATGGCACAAAAGCCGAAGCTACTATATCCTATCCAAACCTATTGTAACACTGCCAAATGAAGCCTAACCCAACGTAACGTGCCGGGACGGCTATTGTTGGCCTGCCGAGTGTAGAGCAGAGCAGAGTAGATCGTTGTAGAGCGCAGAAATCCACCGAAGTGCGGTGTACAGAGCAGAAGTCTGAGCTACCTAATCCAAACATATCCAAACGTAACATAGACATACGTAATAGGTCTCAAACTTACGAGGCGAAACCACTATTACTGGCCTCCCCAGAGCCAACTAGAACATACCATAGCACAGTATAGAGCAGAAATCAACTGTACAGCAGTGTAAAACACAAAAGTCAAAGTAATGCTATCCTAACCTGACCAAACGCACCGTATCCTGACGTAACATAAGAAATTTTCAGTGCCGCGACCATAATTGCTGTCCTCACCAGAGTCGAGCATAGTATTGTAGAGGACAGTAGAGAGCAGTAATCCACCGCATTGGAATGTGCAGCACAAAAGTCAATTATATCCTAACCTAACTTGTACTAGCCATACCAAGCCGAACGTAGCCTAACTAAACATAACGTGCCGAGAATACTATTGCTGGACTCCCCAGAGCCAAGCAGAGCATATTAGCGTAATGTAGAGCACAGAAATACTCCGAATAGCTGTATATAGCATAAAAGTCGAGACTACCCTATCCTAACCTAACCAAACGTGACATAACCAAACGAAATATATCTTAACATAACGTGCTGAGCCAACTGTTGCTGTCCACCTTAGAGCGAAGCAGGAAGTATTAGAGGGCGTAGAGGGTAGAAATCCATAGGGCCGCTGAGTATAGCAGAAAAGTCGTAGCTACACAAACCTGGCCCAGACAAACGTAACCTAACCAAGCGAAGCCTAACACAAAGTTTCCTGACGCGACCACTATCGCTGGAAACCCAGTTCAAAGCAGAATATGTCAGGGCGACGTGGAACGCAGAAATCCCCCGAATAGTGGTGTAAACCACGAAAGTCGAATCTATTTAAACCCAACCCAGACATACATATCACAACCAAACGCAGCATAACCCAACCTGACGTGTCTGAAACACTGTTACTCGCCACTCCAAAGCCATGCATTGTATAGTAGGGCAATGTGGAGCGTAGGAATCCGCCGAATGTCAGTCTATAGCACAAAAGTCTACTGTACTCTATCCTCACCTATTCATACATTCAAGCGTAATATAAACAAACGTAACCAAGCACAACCTAACGTGCCGATACCATTGTTGCTGGCCTCCACAGAGATGGCAGAATTTGCTGGAGTACAGTGGAGCGCAGATGTCCACCGAGCAATCCTGTACAGCACAAAAGTCAAAGCTGCCCCTCCCAACCTAGCCAACCGTAACATTACCAAACGTAACATAACCCAAACTTAGGTGACGCGAGCACTATTGCTGGCCTCCTCAGGGCCAAGCAGAACATATCAGAGCGGATGCAGCGCAGAAATTAATAGAATAGCAGTGTACAGCAGAAAAGTCAATGCTACACAAACCTAGCCCGGGTCAACTTAACTTAACCAAACAAAGCATAACTCATCGCAACGAGCCGCGACCGCTATTGCAGAACACACCAGGGCCAAGCAGAATACAGTACACCACCGTAGAACTCGGAAATCCACCGAATAATCGTGTACACCACGAAAGTCAATGCTATCCACACATAACACAGGCAAACATAACCATACCAAACGTAGCCTAACTGAACCGAACGAGCCGAGACCAACATTGCTGTCGTCCACTGAGCCGAGCATTGTAAAGTAGATGCAAGTAGAGCGCAGGAAGCCACCGTATAGCAATATATAGCACAAAAGTAAAAGATATCCCAACTTAACCATACCTAACCTAACCTAACCAAACATAGAATAAATAAACCATACTAGCCGAGACCTCTACTTCTGGATACCCCAGAGCCAAGCAGAACATAATAGAGCACAGTAGAGCGCAGAAATTAACGGAATAGCAGTGCATATCACGAAATGCAAAGCAATCCTGACCAAACAGAGCCTAATATAACCTAACCAAACGCACCCTAACCAAACCTTTCGTCTCACGACAGACATTGCTGGCCTCCGCAGTGCCGAATATGGTATAGTATCGCAACAAAGAGTGCAGAAATCCAACGAATATCAGTGTATAGCACAAAAATCAAGGATATCCTCTCTTAACCCATCCAAACGCTACATAACCAAGCGCAACATAAGTCATCCTAACGTTCCGAAAGCACAACTGCTGGCCTCCCTATAGCCAGAAGAATAAACTAGAGCACAGTAGAGCGCAGGAATCCACCGAAGGAGTGTGTATACCACGCATGTCAAAGCAATCCAAGGCTAGACCATGCAAACGTAACCGAACCAAACGTAGCCAAACCAAACCTAACGTGCCGAGACCACTATTACTAGCCTCCGCATAGACAAGCAGAGCGGAGTAGAGCAATTTAGAGAGCAGAGATTCATCGAATAGCAGTTTATAGCACAAACGTCAAAGATATCCTGTCCTAACCAAACCAAACGTAACATTACCAAACGTAGCCTAAATCAACGTAACGTGCCACAACTACTATCACTGGCATCCCCAGAAAAAAGCAGAGCATATTAGATCACAGTAGAACGCAGAAATCCGACGAATAGTATTATATAGCACAGAAATCGAAGTTACCCTGTCCTGTCCTTACTAAACGTAACATGGCCAAACGTAACCTAACAAAGCCTAACGTACTTAAACCACTATTGCTAGCATCCACAGCGCAAAGCAGAACGCATTAGCGCAGAGTGGAGCGCAGAAATAGATATAATGGCTGTGAATAGCAGAAAGGTCAAGGACATCCAAACCTAACCGATGCTAACGTAACCTAACCGAACGTTACATAACCTAACCTAACACGCAGCAACCCCTGTTTCTTGCCTACTCAGAGCAAAGCAGAGAATATTAGATCGCAGTAGAGCGCAGAAAACCACCGAAAAGGAGATTGTAAGACAAAAGTCAAAGCTATCCTAGCCTAACCGAACCAATCGTAACATAGCCAAACGTAACTTAAAGCAACGTAACGTGCAGATACGACAGTTGCCGTGCTCCTCAGAGGCAAGCAGAGCATATTAGAGCAGAATGAGCAGAGTAGAGCTCAGAAGTCCACCGACGAGCAATCTATAGCAGGAGAGACATAGTGAATCCGAATCTAACCCGAACTAAGGTAACAAAACAGAACGCAGCATATCCCAACATAACGTGCCGCGACCACCATTCATGGCATTCCCGGGGACTAGCAGTGTGATGTAGCGCACAGAAGAGCGTAGAAGTCCATAGGATAGCAGCGTGTAGCACAAAACTCATAGACGTCCCAATCTAACCCAACATAGCCTAACATAACTAAATGTAATGCAACTCAACCTAACGTGACCAGACCACTATTGGTGGCCTCCCAAGCGCCAAGCTTAAGATATTAGGAGAGAGTAGAGCGCAGATGTTCATAGAATGGCACCGTAGAACTCAAAAGGAAATGACGCACTAACCTACCCACACCAAACGTTACGTAACTAAACCTAACGCGCTGCAGCCACTATTTCTGGCCTCCGCAGAGCAAAGCCGAGAATATTAGAGCACAGTAGA
>NW_016969403.1:0-345 GCF_001483705.2 Eufriesea mexicana
TTGGTGTGCTATAGCCATTGCAGTGCTATAGAATCTGGCTGGAAAATTCAATTTTAATGAGATTTTCGACTAATATCGTAGCGAGCTAACTGTCTGTCATATATAAGGAGGTAAGATTCCATTGGCGTGCTATAGCCATTGCAATGTCCTAGAATCTGGCTGGAAAATTCACTTTTATTGACATTTTCGACTAATATCATGGTGATCTAATTTTCCTGCATAAAGAAGGAGGAATGATTATATTGGCGTCCTATAGACATTGCAGAGCTGTAGAATCCGGCAGGAAAATCCAATTCTATTGACATTTTCGACATATATCGTGGTGACGTAACTCCCTTCCATACG
>NW_016969404.1:0-526 GCF_001483705.2 Eufriesea mexicana
CACCACGATATTAATAGAAAATGACAATAAAATTGAATTTTCCAGGACGATTCTACAAGATTGTACAGCCTATAGCACGCCAATAGTATCTATCCTACTTATAAATGCGAGAATGTCATCTCACCCCGATATTAGCCGAAAATGTCAATAAAATTGACATTTCCGGACTGACTCCATAGCATTGAAATGGCTATAGCTCGCCAATTGCATAATTCCTCACCCTTTATGAAATAAAGCTATCTCACCACGATATAAGTCAAAAATGTCAATAAAATTGACATTTCCGGACTGACTCCATAGCATTGAAATGGCTATAGCTCGCCAATTGCATAATTCCTCACCCTTTATGAAATAAAGCTATCTCACCACGATATAAGTCAAAAATGTCAATAAAATTGACATTTCCGGACTGACTCCATAGCATTGAAATGGCTATAGCTCGCCAATTGCATAATTCCTCACCCTTTATGAAATAAAGCTATCTCACCACGATATAAGTCAAAAATGTCAATAAAATTGAATTTTC
>NW_016969405.1:0-264 GCF_001483705.2 Eufriesea mexicana
CCCCAGTGTCAAGTGCAATGCGACTGAACAGAGTAGAGCACTAAATTCCACAGGATATCTGTTACGAGTACAAAATTCGAAGCTATTCGAACATAACTCAGCCAAACCTTACCAAACCGAACGTAATCTGGCTAAACGTAACGTGCCGCAACCTGCATTGCTGGCATCCGTGTGTTCGAGCTCTGCATATTACAGGAGATAATTGCGCACAAACCCGTAGAATCACAGCGTAAAGCGGAAAAGTGGAAGCTATCCAAACCTAAC
>NW_016969406.1:0-606 GCF_001483705.2 Eufriesea mexicana
CAATAGTGGTCGCGGCACGTTAGTTTCAGTTATTGTACGCTTGGTTGGGATAGGTTATGCATCGTTAGGTCAGGGTATCTTTGACTATTGTGCTGTACGTTACTATTTGGTGGCTTGCTGCGCTCTACTCTGCTGTGCAATACTCTGCTAGACTCTGGGGAGGACAGCAATAGAGGTTAAGGCATTATAGGCTTTGTTAGGCAGCGTTTGGTGATGTGACTATTGGTTAGGATAGGTTAGGGCAGCATTGAATTTTGTGCTGTACACTGATGTTTTCAGGATATCTACGCTATAGATTACTCTACTGTACTCTGCTCGACTCTGGGGTGGCCAGCAATAGTGTCCTTGGTTCGTTAGGGAGTGTTAGTCTACGTTTGCTTACGTTACGTTTGGTTAGGTTACGATGGGCTGGCTTTGACTTTTGTGCTATACTCCGCCATTCGTTGAACTTCTACGCTCTGCTGTGCTCTAGAATGTTCAGATTGGATCTCTGGAGGCCGGTAATTGTGCTCTCGGCACGTTAGATTGTGTTGTGTTACGTTCAGTTAGGTTACGTTTGGATAGTTTAGGATAGGGTATCTTAGACTTTCTCGCTATACGCTGCTA
>NW_016969407.1:0-697 GCF_001483705.2 Eufriesea mexicana
ACATCAGTCCATCCACACACCCATCCATACGTCCATCCTTCCATACATCCATCCATGCGTACAACCACCCATCCATGCGACCATCCATCCATCCCTACATCCTTCCAAAAATCCATACAACCATCCATCCATATATCCAGACGTACATCCCCACGCACATCCATAAATATATCCATAACACCAACCATATGTCCATTCATACATACATCCATACATCCATCCATCCATTCAAGCATCCACACATACATCCACACATACATGCATACACGCTTTCATACCTCCATCCATACATCCACCATCCATACGCCCATCCATACATACGTCCATCCATCCATACGTCCGTACATACATACATCCATCCACCGATACATCCATACATTCGTCCATTCATACCTCAATTCATCCATCCACCCATTCATCAATCCATACATTCATCCGTACATTAATTTATACATACAACCATACATCCATCCATCCATCCGCACATTCATCCACCCACACGTCCACGCATCCATACATCCAACCATCAATACATCCATACATCCATACATACATCCATAAATACATCCAGACACACATCCATACATCCATCCATCCATGCGTACAAACATACATACGTCCATACATCCATCCTTCCATACATACATCCATACACACATCCATACAAACATCCGTACATACACCCTTACATACATCG
>NW_016969408.1:0-472 GCF_001483705.2 Eufriesea mexicana
GTAACATATCGCAACCTAACGCGCCGAGACCGCAATTACTGGCATCCAAAGGGATGGGGAGAAAACACAGGAGAACAGCAGAGCACCGAAATCCACCGAATGGCAGTGTATAGCACAAAAGTCAATGGTATCCTCTCCTAACCTAGCCGAGCGTAAAATATCCAAACGTAAGATAACTCAAACAAATGTGACGCTACGACTGTTGCTTGCCTCCCTAGAGCCAAGAACAGGAGAGAAGACCGCAGAAGTCCGAAGCAAGGCAGTGTATAGCACGAAATTCAAGGATATCTCAACCCAACCCAAACAAACCTAACCTAACCAAACGTGACATACCGAGAACGCTATAACTGGAATCCCCGCAGTCGAACAGAGTACAGTAGAGCAGTGTGGAGCTAAGACACCATTCGAACAGCGGTGTATAGCACAAAAGCCAAGGCTATCCTCCGAGCCTAACGAATCGTAACATCGCCAA
>NW_016969409.1:0-656 GCF_001483705.2 Eufriesea mexicana
TCCTTACATCCATACATCCATACATCCATACATTCGTAAATACATACATCCATGCATCCATGCCTCCATTCATACATCCAACCGTACATTCGTCTAACCATAAATCCATACATTCATAAATACGTACATCCATAAATCCATCCATCCGTACTCCAACCCATCCATACAACCATCCATCCATCCATACATACATATATACATACATATATCCATACATCCGTGCATGCGCCAATCCATACCTCAATCCGTACCACACATCCATCCATCCATACATACATCCGTCCATACATCCAAGCACCCATACAACTATCTACCAAAACATACATCCTTCCATATATCCATCCATCCATACATAAATCCATCCATAAATGCGTCCATCCAAACATCCATACATATATACATCCATACATCAATACATCCGTATCATCCATTATTCGTACATCCATACATACGTCCATACATCCATACATACACTCATACACATATCCATACATACATACATCCATACATCCACACATACACCCATATACATATCCATACATACATCCATTGATATATCAATACATACATCCGTACATACATCCATACATCCGTCCATACATGCATCCATACATACGCCCTTCCATCCAGCCATGCATCCGTTCCACCACCCATCC
>NW_016969410.1:0-266 GCF_001483705.2 Eufriesea mexicana
ATGGATGTATGGATGTGCGGATGGACGTATGTATGGATGTATGAATTTATGGATGGATGGATGTATGGTTGGATGGATTTATGAATAGGTGGATGGATGGATTAATGGATGGGTGGATGGATGGATGTATGTATGGATGTATGTATAGATGTATGTATGTATGTATGCATGGATGTATGTATGGATGTATAGATGGGTGTTTATATGGATGTATGTATGGATGTATGTATGGGTGTATGTATGGATGTATGGGGGGTGTATGTATG
>NW_016969411.1:0-473 GCF_001483705.2 Eufriesea mexicana
TGTTATAGCTTGGTGAATAGATTGCCTAGCGCGCTCAATCCAATGGCAAGTAAAGCCATCTACCTGCCAGAGAATTGGCCTATTCAAGATCTAAAATATGTTATAGCTTGGTGAATAAATCGCCTAACGCCTTCAATCCAATGGCAAGTAAAGCCATCTACTTGCCAGAGAATAGGTCTATTCAAAGTCTATAACGTGTTATAGCTTGGTTAATAGATTGCCTAACGCGTTAGGCAAATACAGCCATCTACTTGCAAGAGAATAGGTCTCTTCGCAAGCTATAACCTGTTATCGCTCGGTGAATAGATCGCCTAACGCATTCAATCCTATGGCAAGTACAGCCATCTGCATGCCAGAAAATAGTCCTATTCAAAATTTAAAACCTGTTGTAACATTGTAATAGATCTACAAACGCCTTCAACCCAATGGCAAGTACAGCCGTCTACTTGCCAGAGAATAGGTCTATTCAAAAT
>NW_016969412.1:0-273 GCF_001483705.2 Eufriesea mexicana
ATTTTGAATAGATCTATTCTCTGGCAAGTAGATGGGTGTACTTGCCATTGGATTGAAGGCGCTTGGCGTTCTATTCACCAAGCTATTGCAGATTATAGATTTTGAATAGACCTACTCTCTGGCATGTAGAAGGCTGTACTTGCCATTGGATTGAAGGCTTCAGGCGATCTATTCACCAAGCAATAACAGATTACAGATTTTGAACGGTCGTATTCTCTGGCAAGAAGATAGCAGTACTTGCCATTGGGCTGAAGGCGTTCTTCGATATATCCA
>NW_016969413.1:0-516 GCF_001483705.2 Eufriesea mexicana
TATTTGTCGAAAATGTCAATTAAATTGAATCTGTCAGGCACATTCTATATCATTGCAATGGCTATAGCACGCCAGTAGAAACTTTCTCCCTTATTTAGGCAAGAAAGATAGTTAACCAAGATATTAGTCGAAAATGACAATAAAATTGAATCTGCCAGGCACATTCAATATCATTGCAATGGCTATAGCACGCCAGTTGAATCTTTCCCCCTTATTTTTGCAAGAAAGGTAAAAGTAGCTCAACACAATATTAGACGAAAATGTCAACAAAATTGAATTTTCCGGCCACATTCTACAGCATTGTAATGGCTATAGTACGCCAACAGGATATTTCCTACATGCTTATGCAAGAAAGTTAACTCACCAAGATATTAGGCGAAAATGTCAAAAAAGTTGAACTTTCCGTCCAGATTCTGCAGCATTGCAATGCTTATAGCATGCCAACAGAATCTATCCTCCTGATATATGGAAGAAGGTAAGCTCACCACCATATTAGTCGAAAATGTCGATAATATA
>NW_016969414.1:0-213 GCF_001483705.2 Eufriesea mexicana
CGCCACGACGACTGAGAGTGAAAGGTCCCTACCCACCACGCGACACAGTACCCGGCGCTCGCGTGACCACGCCGCACATTCATCCAACGTGTGCTGCACCGTGTCCTGCCCTTCCCCGCAGTGATGACACCGCGTCTCACGTTCCCGCCCGAAACGACACAGGTACTCCCCGAAGCACCCGTGCCCGGTTAGCACCTGTGTCAGGCGGAATGT
>NW_016969414.1:356-912 GCF_001483705.2 Eufriesea mexicana
TCTTCAGGAGCACCGCCGCCGCCAGCGTGTAGGAGACCGTAGATATGGGCCTGCCCCACCGCTTGCAGTTCGAACGGCGGGACAACCGCCAGGACCATCGTCGCCTCGTGGGATATCGTGCGGTAACCGCGCACGACCCTGATCGCCATCCTGCGAGCGACTCGCCGGAGAATCGCCAGACTGCGAGGACTGGCGACCAGGTAGTTCGCCCAGATCAGAGCCCCGTAAAGTGCCACCGAGCGATCGACTCCTGTGTAGAGGCGGCGCACCCTCCCGTCTGGCCCTCCCAGGTTGGGTAGCAGGCGACATAGCGCCCCCGCCATACCTTCCAGGCGTGGTTCCAGCGCGAGAAAATGTTCGTCGAATTTCCAGTGGCTATCGAGGAGGAGACCGAGGTATTTCATCCGGTCCCGTACCTCGACCACGACGTTCCCCACGCGCATCAGGGACATGGGCGGCTTCCTGTGGTGCCGATGGCAAAACCACATTGCCTCAGTCTTCTCGGGGAGATACACAGCCCTAGCCGCTGGATGCTATTCGCGACGAGGGCTACGCC
>NW_016969415.1:0-1022 GCF_001483705.2 Eufriesea mexicana
ACAACCCTGACCTGACCTGACATGCCCCGACCTGACCTGACATCACCTGACACGACCTGGAATCGCCTGACCTGACATGACGTGACCGGAACTGACCCGTCATGACCAGACCTGACACGTCATGACCTGGCCTGAGAAGGCCAGACCTGACCAGACCTGCCCTGACCTGACATGAACTAGCTGACCTGTCCTGACCTGACATGACATGACATGACCGGAACTGCCCGGACCTCATCAGACCAGAACTAATTTGACCAACCCTAACATAACCTAACCTAACCTATCCTAACTTTGTAAATCCTATCCTAGCCAAACCTACCAAAGCTTTAGCAAACCAAACAAAACCAAACCGAAACTAACCAAACTTTTCCTAACCTAACATAACGAAACCTAACCTAATATGACCTAACCATACCTAGCTAACCTAGCTTAACCTAACCTAACATAACCTAACCCAAACAATCCTAACCTAACCTAATCAAACCTAACCTAAGCTCACCTATCCTAACCTAACCTATCGTAAGCTAACCTAACCTCACCTAACCTAAGATAACCTGACCTGACCTGACCTGTCCTGTCCTCACCTGGCTTGACTTGACCTGACCTTACCTGGCCTGACATGGCCAGGCCCGATGTGACCTGACCTGACATGGCCTAACCTGACCCGGCCTGGAATGTCCTGACCTGCCCTTACCTGAACTGACCTGACGTGCCGTGACCTTACATGGCCTGGCCTGGGCTGACCTGACCTGACATGACATGACCTAACCTGACCTGGACTGGCCAGACATGGCCTGGCCTGGCCTGACTTGCCCTGACCCGACCTGACTTGACCTGACCTGACCTGGCCTGTCGTGGCCTGACATTTCCTGGCCTGTCCAGACCTGCACTGACACGACATGAACTGACTGGCCTGACCTGACATGACTTAACATGACGTAACCTAACTTTACCTAACGTAACCTATCATAACCCAACCAATCCTAACCTAACCTAACCTAACCTAACCCAACCCAACCAAT
>NW_016969416.1:0-496 GCF_001483705.2 Eufriesea mexicana
TTGAATTTTCCAGCCAGATACTACAGCATTGTTATGGCCATAACGCGCCAATAGAACATTTCATCCTTATTTATGCAGTACAGTTATTTCACATCGATATTAGTCGAAAATATCAATAAAAATTAATTTTCCAGCAAGATTCTATAGCATGGCAATGGCTATGGCGTGCCAGTAGAATCTTTCCGCCTTATATATACAAGAAAGGCAGGTCACCACGATATTGGTCGAAAATGTAAACGAAATTGAATTTTCCAGCCAGATTCTATACCATTTCAGTGGCCATGTCACGCCACTAGTATCTATCGTCCTTAAATATGCAAGAAAGTTATGCACCATGGTATAAGACCAAAATGTCAATAAAATTGAATTTTCCAGCCATATTTCGTAACATTGCAATGGCTACAGCACGCCAATAGAATTTGTCCTCATTACATATGCAGGAAAGGTAGCGCTCCACGATAT
The DNA here is from genome assembly GCF_001483705.2 of Eufriesea mexicana. Lineage (NCBI taxonomy): Eukaryota > Metazoa > Arthropoda > Insecta > Hymenoptera > Apidae > Eufriesea > Eufriesea mexicana. Next base: position 463 of record NW_016969416.1, read on the forward strand.
TAGTCGAAGATGTCAATAAAAATGTATCCTCCAG
>NW_016969417.1:0-868 GCF_001483705.2 Eufriesea mexicana
ACCGCACATAAGCTCAAACTAACGTGCCGAGATCACTATTGCTGGCCTCCGCAGAGCAAAGCAAAGCATACTAGCGCATGTACAGCTTCAGAAATCCACCGTATAGCATTGTGCAGCACAAAAGTCAAAGCTATCCTAGCATAAACTGCCCTAACCTAACCTAACCAAGCGTAGCATGACACAACATCACGTGCAGAGACCACTGCTCCTGGCCTCCGCAGAGCGAAGCAGAATGTAGTAGAGCACAGTAGATCACAGAAATCCACTGAATAGCAGTGTAAGGCACAAAACTGAAAGTTGCCACTCCTAACCTGGCCAAACGTAACATACCCAAACGTACCGAAACTCAACCTAACATGGCGGGACAACTATTGCTGACCTCCACAGAGACAAGTAGATTGTACAAGAGCACAGAAGTTCGCAGAAATCTTCCGCATTGCAGTGAATAGCACGAAAGTCGAAGATAACAAGACCGAGCTTGACATAACATAACCTAGCCGAACGTAACATAACGTAACCGAAAGTGCCGCGGGCGCTATTGCTCGCCTCACCAAAGTCGGGCACTGTATATTAGCGCAACGTAGAGCGCAGTAATCCACCGAATCGCAGTGCATACCACAAAAGTCGAATATAACCTAACCTATCCTGACCTAACATAACCCAACGAAGCGTAACCTAAATGAAACTCATGTGCAGGGTCTCGAATTTCTGCCTGCCCCATAGCCCGGCAGAACATATTAGAGCATAGTAGAGCGCAGAAATACACCGAATAACAGTGTATAGCGCAAAAGTCAAAGAAGATCTTGCCTAACATAGCAAAACATAGCATGAACAAACGTAAAATAACTACACTTAACCGCCCTACACC
>NW_016969418.1:0-526 GCF_001483705.2 Eufriesea mexicana
GTTTAGAGTATCTACGTCTTTTGTGCTATTCACTGCAATGCGTCGGATTTCTGCGCTCTACTGCGCTCTAGTACATTATGCTTCTCCCTGTGAAGCACAGCAGTAGCTGTCTCGTCGTGTTAGGTGGCGTTTAGCTACGTCTGTATGTGTTACGTTTGGCTTGATTGTGATATGCTACATTGACTTTTGAGCTTTTCACTGCTCTTCGGCAGATTTTTGCGCTCTAATGTGCTCTAATATGGCCTGCTTGGCCCTGCGCAGGCCAAAAATGATGGTCTCGTCACGTCATGCTTAGGTACGCTACGTTTGTGTAGGTTAGGTAAGGTAAGGTTAGGCCAGGGTATATCTGACTATTGTGCTGTTCACAGCAGTGCGGTGGGTTTCTGCGCACTACAATGCTCTAGTGCAATCTAGTGCAGTCTGATTGTCTTTGTGGTGGCCGGCAATGGTGGTCTTGTCATGCTAAGATGGTTTATGGTGCTCTTTGCTGCATCAGGTTAGGTTAAGCACGGAACAGTTAACTTAG
>NW_016969419.1:0-541 GCF_001483705.2 Eufriesea mexicana
TATAGGCATTGCAAAGCTATAGAATCTTCCTGGAAAATTAAATTTTATTGACATTTTCGACTGATACCATGGTGAGCTAACTTGCTTTCATAATAAGGAGTAAAGATGCTTTTTGAGCGCTATAGCCATTACAATCAAATAGAATGTGGCTGGAAAATACAATTTTGTTGACATTTTCGACTAGTATCGTGGTGAGCTAACTTTCTTGCATATATAAGGAGGAAAGATTCAATTCACTTGCTATAGCACTCGCAATGCTATAGAATCTGGGTGGAAAGTTCAATTTTATTGACATTTTCGACTGATATTGTGGTGAGTTAACTTGCTTGCATAAATAAGGAGGAAAGATTCTGTTGGCGTGCTATAGCCGTCGCAATGCTGTAGAACCTGACTGGAAAGTTCAATTTTGTTGACATTTTCGACTAATATCGTGGTGAGCTAACTTTCATGTATAAACAAGGAGGGAAGATTTTATTGGCGAGTTGCAGCCATTGCAATGCATTAGAATGCGGCCGAAAAATTCAATTCTATTGGCATTACC
>NW_016969420.1:0-291 GCF_001483705.2 Eufriesea mexicana
CCATCCATACATCCGCCCACCCATAGATCCACCCATCCATTCATCCATCGATCCATAAACATATCCCTTCAGACACCCATCCGTGTATACATCCACACATCCACTCGACCATACACCCATAGACCCGTCCTTTCGTACCTCCATGATTCGATACATCCATCCAACCATATATCCATACATATAAAAATTCTTACAGCCATACTTCCGCACATTCGTCCATCTGTACACCAATCCATCCTCACTTCCAACCATCCATACAGCCTTCCATCCATACATACATCCACACATACA
>NW_016969421.1:0-1070 GCF_001483705.2 Eufriesea mexicana
ACATCCATACATACATCCATACAAGCATACATTCATGCATCCTTACATCTGTACATCAGTACACCCATCCATCGATATATCCTGCCAAAGACACATACATCCACCCATACATTCGTCCATCCATACATACGTCCATCCATGCATCCATCCATCCATACATCCATGCATACATCTGTACATGCATCCATACGTTCATCCATACATACATCCAGCCATACATACATCCATACATACACCCACACATGCATCCATTCATTCTTCCATACATCCATCCATCCATACATACATCCATGCATACATCTGTACATGCATCCATACGTTCATCCATACATACATCCAGCCATACATACATCCATACATACACCCACACATGCATCCATTCATTCTTCCATACATCCATCCATCCATACATACATACGACCACACATCCATAAATCCATCCATCCTTACATCCATCCGACCATACATACATCCATACATACACCCACACATGCATCCATTCATTCTTCCATACATCCATCCATCCATACATCCATCCATTCATTCATCCATTCATCCATACATCCATAAATATATTCATCCATACATCCATACATTCGTACCATCCGTACATTCGTAAATCCATACATACATGCATTCATACATCCATAACATCTACCCATCCATACATCCATCGATCCATACGTCCATACAACAATCCATCCATCCACCATCCATACATACATACATACATCAATACATATATCCATACATACACATGTACATTAGTCAATACATACATCCAAACACACATCCTTCCACACATCCATCCATACATCCACACATACATCCATAAAAACATCCCTACATACATCCATACAGGCATGCATTCATGCATCCGTACATCTGTAGATCAATACATCCTTCCATCCATATACCCTGCCAACTACAAATACATCCATCCGTACATCCATCCATCCATACACCCATTCATCCGTACATCCATAAATCCACCCATCCATACATCGATCCAACCATACATACGTCCATACATCGATCCATACATACATCCATACATCCATCCATACATA
>NW_016969422.1:0-1400 GCF_001483705.2 Eufriesea mexicana
AGACATTGCAATGATATAGAATGTTGTTGGAAAGATCAATTTTATTGACATTTTCGGCTAATAACGTGGCGAATTAACATCCTTCCCCAAGTAAGGTGGAAACATCCTTCTGGATTGCTATAGCCATTGCAATGCAGTAGAATCTAGCTGGAAAACTCAATTTTATTGACATTTTTGACAAATATCGTGGAGAGCTAACTATCTTGCAAAAATAAGGATGAAAGATTCTATTGGCTCGCAAATAGCCATCGCAATGGTACAGAATCTGGCTGGAATGTTCAATTTTATTGACGTATTCGACTCATATCGTGGTGAGATAACTTTCTTGCATATACAATTAGGAAAGATTATATTGGCAGGCTATAACTATTGCAATGCTATAGAATCTGGATGGGAAATACAATTTTATTGACATTTTCGAGAAATAACGTGGTGAGCTAACTTCCTTGCATACGTAAGGAAGAAAAATCCTTTTGGAGTGCTATAGCCACCGCAATGCATATGAATCTTTCTGGAAAATTCAAATTTATTGACATTTTTGACTTATATCATGGTGAGCTAACTTTATTGCATAAATAAGGATGAAGGATTATATTGGCGTGCTATAGGCTTCGCAATGCTATAGAATCTTGCTGGAATGTTCAATATTATTGACAGTTTCGACTATTATCGTAGTGAGCTATCTATCTTGCCTAAATAAGCAGGGTAGGTTCTATTGGCGTGCTACAGACATTGCAATGATATAGAATGTGGTTGGAAAATTCAATTTTATTAACATTTTCAGCTAATATCGTGATGAGTTTGCTTTCTCGCATATATAAGGAGGATAGAGCCTATTGGCGTGCTATAGGCATCGCAATGCAATAGAATCTTCGGGAAAATTGAATTTTATTGATATATTCGGCTAATTTCGTGGTGAGCTAAATTCCTTGCATAGGTAAGGAGGAAAGATCCGTTCGGAGTGCTATAGCCATTGCAGTGCTGCAGAAACTTGACTCGCAAATAGCCATTGCAATGCAGTAGAATCTAGCTGGAAAATTCTATTTTATTGACATTTTTGACTAATATCGTGGTGAGCCAACTTCCTTCCATAAGTAAGGAGCAAAGATACTTTCCGCGTGCTATAGCCGTTGCAATGCTGCAGAATCGGGCTGGAAAATTCAATTTTATTGACATTTTCGACTTATATCGGGGTGAGCTAAATTTCTTGCATAAGCATGGAAGAAAGATCCTTTCGGAGTGCTATTGCCATTGCAATGCAGCAGAATCTGGCTGGAGAACTCAATTTTATTGACATTTGTGGATAATATCGTGGACAGCTAACTATCTTGCATGAGTAAGGAGGAAAGATTCTCTTGGCGTGCTATAGGCACTGCAATGCTCTGGAATCTGGCTGCAGA
>NW_016969423.1:0-931 GCF_001483705.2 Eufriesea mexicana
CTAACTTAACCTGTCCCAACCTAGCTTAACCAAACGCAGCTTTACTAAACCTTGGGAGCAGAGAACACCATTCCTGGCATCTCCAGTGACACGCAGAACATATTGTAGCACGGCAGATCGCAGGAATGTAACGAAAGCTGCTGGTAGCAAAAAAGTCAGTGCAACCCAGGCCTAACCCATCCTATCGTAACCTAAACAAACGTAGCCAAAACATAAAGTCCCGCACACCCCTATTGCTAGGATCCAGGTAGACGGTCAGAACGTAGTAGAGGAGTGTAGGGCTCAGGAATCCTTAGAATCGCTGTGTATAGCAGAAAAGTCGGGGATACCCAAACCTGACGCATACAAACATAACCTAATCAAATATAGCCTAACACAGCATAACGTGCCGCGACCGCTACTGCTGGTCTACCAGGGCCAAGCCGAATACGCCGAATAGCAGTGCCCAGCTGGAAAGCCAATGCAACCTTAGACGTACGTAACACAACAGAACAAAGCCAAACGTAACTGCTCTCTACCTCGCGTGCCGAGACTACCATTGCTGGCTTCGCCAGAGCCATACAGAATATTAGTGCACAGTAGATGGCACAAATCCACCGCATTGCAGCGTATAGCACAAAAGTCGAGGATATCCTGACATAAACAGACCTAACACATCGTAACCTAACGCAGCCTATCTCATCATAAGGTGCCGAGGCCACAACTGCTGGCTTCCACAGATTCAAGCAGAAAACCCTAGCTCACAGCAGAGCACATCAATGCTCCTAATAGCAATGTGTGTCAAAGAAGTCGAAGCCATCCAGTCCCAACATAGGATAGATTAGTGGCAGCGACATGATAGGCCTAATTATGTTACGTTTGTATATGATACGATTGATTAGGTTTGGGTAGATTAGCATTGACCTTTGCGCTATGCACTACTGTTCGGTGG
>NW_016969424.1:0-958 GCF_001483705.2 Eufriesea mexicana
TTTCCTCAATATTTATGCAAGAAAGAAAACTCCCCACGATATTATTCGAAAATGTCAATAAAAATGAATTTTCCAGCCAGATTGTACAGCAATGTAATGTCTATCGCTCCCCAAAAGAATCTTTCCTCCTTATTTATGCAAGAAAGTTAGCTTACCATGTTATTAGTCGAAAATGACATTAAAATAGAATTATACATCCTGATTCTACAGCATTGCAATGTCTATAGCGCGCCAATACAATCTTTCCTCAATATTCATGCAAGAAAGATAACTCACCACGATATTAGTCGAAAAAGATAAAAAAATTGACTTTTCCAGCCAGATTCTACAGCTTTGCTATGCCTATAGCACTCCAATAGAATCTTTCCTCCTTATTTATGCAACAAAATTGGCTCAACACGATATTAGTCGAAAATGTAAATAAAATTGAATTTTCGAGTCAGATTCTACAGCATTGCAATGACTTTATCACGGCAATAGAATCTTTCCTCCTTGTTAATGCAATAAAGTTAGCTCACCACGATATTAGTCGAAAATGTTAATAAATCTGAATTTTCCAGACAGATGCTGCAGCATTGCAATGGCTATAGCACTCCTATAGAACCTTTCCAGCTTATTTATGCAAGAAAGTCAGCACGCCACTATATTAGAGGGAAATATCAATTCAATTAAATTTTCCATTCTGATTCTACTGCATTGCAATGTATATAGCACGCCAATAGAATCTTTCCTTCTTATTTACGCAAGAAAGTTTGCTCAACACGATTTTTGCCGAAAATGTCTTTAAAATTGAATTTTCCAGCCAGATTCTATAGCATTGCAATGGCTAGAGCACGCCATTAGAATCTTTCCTACTTATTTATGCAAGGAAGGTAGCTCACCACGATATTAGTCAAAAATGTCAATAAAATTGAACTTTCCAGACAAATTCTATATCATTGCAATGGCTATAGCCCGA
>NW_016969425.1:0-708 GCF_001483705.2 Eufriesea mexicana
GTGGATTTGTGCGCTCTACTGTGCTCTAGTTTGTCCTGTTTGGCTGTGGGGGAGGGCAGCAATTGCGGCCTTGGCACGTTATGTTGGGTCATGCTATGTTTGGTTATGTTCTGTTTGTTTGGGTTAGGCTTGGGTGACTTTCACTTTTCTGATGTGCACTGCTATTACATGCTTTTCTGCGCTCTACTATCAACGAACGTGTTCCGGTTGACCCTGGGGATGACAGCAATAGTGGTGACAGCACTTTAGTTTGAGTTACGTTACGTTTGGTTAAGTTACGGTTGGCTAGATTAGTAGAGGATGGCTTTGACTTTAGTGCCACTGTCTACTATATGGTGGATATCTGCTCCCTACAGTGCTTTAATATTTTCAGCCTGGCTCTGGGAATGCCAGCAATAATGGTCTCGGCACGATATGTCGGGACAGGTTACGTTCGGATAGGTTGGGTTTGGTAATGTTTGATCAGGATAGCTTCATCTTTTGCGCTGTACACTGCTTTTCGGTGGATTTCTGCGCTCGACTGCAATCCAGTATATCCAGCTTGGGCCTGTGGTGTGCAGTAATAGCTGTCTCGGCACGTTAGGTTGAGTTAAATGTATATCCAGCTTGGGCCTGTGGTGTGCAGTAATAGCTTTCTCGGCACGTTAGGTTGAGTTAAGCTTTGTTTGGTTATGTCTTTTTGGTTTGGGTTAGGTTTGGGAAGCTTTG
>NW_016969426.1:0-255 GCF_001483705.2 Eufriesea mexicana
ATCCCTTCATACATCCATACAAGCATGCATCCATGCATCCATACATCTGTATATCAATACATCAATCCATTCATATATCCTGCCAAATACACATACATCCATCCACGCATCCATCCATCCATACACGTATACATCCCTACATCCATACATCCATACATATATACATCCGTACATCCACCCATCCGTACATCCATTCATCCGTACATCCATACATGCATACAACCACACATCCATACATCCATACATCCAAAAATA
>NW_016969427.1:0-662 GCF_001483705.2 Eufriesea mexicana
CAGGTGGCTGTACTTGCCATTGGATTGAAGGCATTAGGCGATCTATTCACCGAGCTATAACAGATTTTAGATTTTGAATTGACCTACTTTCTGGCAAGTAGATGGCTGTACTTGCGATTGGATTGAAGGCGTTAGGCGATGTATTCACCAAGCTATAACAGATTATGGATCTTGAATAGGGCTATTCTGTGGCAAGTAGATGGCTGTACTTGCCGTTGTGCTGAAGGCGATCGGCCATCTGTTCACCAAGATATAACAGATTTTAGAATAGACCTATTTTCTGGCAAGTAGATGGCTGTACTTGCCGTTGGATTGAAGGCGTTATGCGATCTATTCACCGAGCTATAACGGGCCATATATTTTCAATACAACAATTCTCTGGCAAGTAGACGGCTGTACCTGCCATTGGGTTGTAGGCGTTAGGCGTCCTATTCACCAAGCTAAAACAGGTTACTTATTTTGAATAGACTAATTCCCTGGCAAGTAGATTGCTGTACTTGCCATTGGAATGAAGGCGTTCGGATATCTATTCACTAAGCTATAACAGGTTATATATTTCGAATAGACCTATTCTCTTGCAAGTAGGTGGCTGTACTTGTCATTGGATTGAAGGCGTTAGGCGACCTATTCAGCAGGCTGTAACAGATTATTGGTTTTGAGTA
>NW_016969428.1:0-493 GCF_001483705.2 Eufriesea mexicana
CGTTCGGTAAAAGTATCTCTAGCTTTCGCGCTGTACACTGTTGTTCGGTGGATTTCTGCGCTCGACTGTGCTCTACTGCATTCATCATGGCCCTGGGGAGGCCAGCAAATGTGGCCGCGGCACGTTATGTTCAGGTAGGCAGCGCTTGGTAAGGTTACGTTAGCCAGGGTTTGGTGTGGATGAATATGACTTTTGCGCCATACACTGCGTTTCCATGGACTTCTGCGCCCTACTGTCCTCTAGTACGTTCTGCGCGACTCTGTGGAAGCCAGCAATGGTGGTCGGGGTACGTTAGGTTGAGCTATGTTGCGCTCGGTTATGTTATGATTGGATAAATTAGGATAGGCTTGCTTTGACTTTTGTGCTATACACAGCTATCAGGTGGCCTTATATCAGGTGGCCTTCTGCGTTCCATTTTGCTCTAGTATATTCTGATGGCTGTGGCCTGGCCAGGAATAGTGGTCTTGGAACGTCAGGTAGAGCTATGCTACGT
>NW_016969429.1:0-903 GCF_001483705.2 Eufriesea mexicana
CAGGAAAGTTCAATTTTATTTATATTTTCGGCTAATACCGTGGTGAGCTAATTTTCTTGCATAGATAGGGAGGAAAAATACAATTGGCGTGCTATAGCCGTTGCAATGCTATAGAATCAGGCTGGAAAATTCAATTTTATTGACATTTTCTAGTAATATCGTGGTGAGCTAAGTTTGTTGCTTCGATAAGGAGGAATGATTCCATTGGGGTGCTATAGCCATTGCAATGGTATAGAATCTGTCCGGGAAATTCAATTTCATTGACAATTTCGACTAATATCGTGGTGAGCTAACTTTCTTGCATAAATGAGGAGGAAAGACTCTATTGGCGTGCTATTGCCATAGCAATGCTCTAGAATCTGCCAGGAAACTTCAATTTTATTGTCATTTTCGATTAATATCGTGGTGACCTATCTGTCTTGCATAAATAGGGAGGAAATGCTCCATTGGCGTGGTATAGCCATTGCAGTGGTTTAGAATCTGGCTGGAAAATTCAATTATATTGTCATTTTCGACTAATAACGTGGTGAGCTTACTGTGTTGCATAAATAAGCAGGAAAGATTAGATTGACGTGCTGCAGACAATGCGATGCTACAGGATCTGGACGGAAAATTCAATTTTATTGAAATTTTCGACTAATATAGTGGTGATATAACTTTCATGCATAAATAAGGGTGAAAGATTCTATTGTAGTGTTATAGCAATTGCACTGCAATGTAATTGGTCTGGAAAATTCAATTTTATTGACATTTTCAACTAATGACGTGGTGAGGTAACTTTCTTGCATAAATAAGGAGGACAGATTCTATTCGCGTGCTACAGCCATGGCAATGCTATTTAAACATGCTGGAAAATTCAATTTTATTGGCATTTTCGACTAATATCGTGGTGAGCTAACTTCC
>NW_016969430.1:0-239 GCF_001483705.2 Eufriesea mexicana
CAAGGAGGAAAGATTATATTGGCAAGCAATAACCATTGCGATGCTGTAGAATCTTGCTGGAAAGTTCAATTTTATTGTATTTTCGAATAATACCGTGGTGAGCAAGCTTCCTTGCATAAGTATGGAGGAAAGATCGTTTTGGCGTGCTATAGCCATTCCAATGCTCCAGAATCGGGCTGGAAAGTTCAATTTTATTGATAGTTTCGACTAATATCGTGGTGAGCTAACTTCCTTCCCTA
>NW_016969431.1:0-571 GCF_001483705.2 Eufriesea mexicana
CTACCCAAACCAACAGATCAGAACCAAGCATAGCCTGAATCAACCGAACGTGAGGAGGCCGCCGTTGCTGCACCCCGAGAGCCAAGAAGAGAACATCAGAGGACAGTGGAACGGAGAAATTCTTAGAACCGCAGTGTATATCAGGAAAGTCAAAGCTGCACAGGCTTAATCAAAACAAATAGGACATAACCAAACATAACCACACTTAACCTAATGCGCCGAGACAGCTATTGCTGCCCTCCTCAGAGCCATGCAGTGCATACTAGAGCTGAGTGGGGCCCAGAAGCCCGCCGAAAAGCAGTGTATAGCACAAAGGTTGAAGCTATCATGGCCTAACTTTGCCTAACGCTACCTAACCGAACGAAACCTGTCTTAACATAACGTGCCGAGGCCACTATTGCTGACATTCCCAGCTGTAGGACGCAAAGATCCACCTAATAGAGGGCTATTGCTCTAAAGTCAAATATATCCTCCGCTAAACCAATCAATATTAATGTTACTCAACCTGACCTGCCGTGACTATTATTGCTGGGCACCCCTGGGCCAAGAAGAACATACTAGAGCAAAGTAG
>NW_016969432.1:0-4018 GCF_001483705.2 Eufriesea mexicana
GAATGTATACCACGGAATACCACGAAAGCCAAGTATATTCAGTCATAACCAAAGCAAACATGATCTGATGAATGGTAGCCTAGCTCTAGATAACGTACCGGGACCATTATTACTGGACACCCCATAGGCGAGCACAGTATAGTAGAGCAATGTAGAGCATAGAAATCCACCGAGTAGCAGTCGATCGAACAAAAGGCTACTCTATCCTGTCCTAACCCATTCAAACGTAATGTAAATAAACGTAGCATAACCTAACGTGACGAGGCCACAGTCGCTGGCCTCCCCGTAGCCAGGAAAAATATACTAGACCACAGCAGAGCGCAGGAATCCAACGAATATCAGTGTATAGCACAAAAGACAAAGTCACCCTAACCAAAACTAGTCAAACCTAAGCTAACCAAACGTAACATTGCTAAAGCAAATGTGTCACGACCACTATTGATGGCCTCCCCAGAGACAAGCAGACGTTAGTAGAGCAATGCAGAGCGCAGGTATCGACCGAACAGCAGTGTATAACAACAAGGTCAAAGCTATATTCTCAAACATGTCCGAACCTAGCCAAGACATACGCAATCTTACTCAAACTTGCTTGCCGAGGCCACCACTGCTGGCTTCCCCAGAGCCATGCAGAACATACTAAGGCACAGTAGAGCGTAGAAATTCAACTTATAGCAGTGTAAAGCACAAAAGTCAAAGTTATCCATATCTACCCAAGGCAAATATAAGCTAACCAAACGTAGCTTAACTCATACTAACGTGCAGAAACAATTCTTACTGGCCTCTCCAGAGCCGAGCAGAGTACAGTAGAGCAATGTAGGTCGCAGACATCCTATGAATAGCGGTGCATAGCACAAAAGTCTAAGCTATCCTCTCCTAACCTATCAAAACATAGCATAAGCAGACGTAACGTAACACACACTGACGTTCGACGGCCGCCATTGATGGCCTCACGAGAGCTAAGCAGGGTACAGCGGAGCAATGTAGATAGCTGGGATCATCCGAATAGCAGTGTACAGCACAAAAGTCAAAGTTATCCTAACCAAATGCAGCGTACCCCAACCAAAGCAAACGTAATCTAAATCAACCGAACGTTGGGCGACCACAATTGCTGGCCTCCCAAGAGTCGAGCAGAGCATAGTGAAGCAATGTAGGGCGCAGGAGTCCACCTAACAGCAAAGTATAGCGCAAAAGTCTGAGCTATCCTATTCTAACCTAACCAAGCGTAATATAGCCAAAAGCAGTATAACTCAGACTAACTTGCCGAGAGCAATAGCGCTGTCCTCCCCATAGCGAAGCGGAATACACTAGAGCAGAGTAGAGCGCAGAAATCCACTGAATGGCAGATTATAGCACAAAAGTCAAGTATATCCTAACCGAAACTAACAGAATGTAGCCTAACTGGGCGTAACGTGCCGAGACCACTATTTCTGGTCGTCCCGCGCCCAAGCTGAGCATAGTAAAGCCCACTAGAATGCAGAAGTACATCGAATAGCGGTGTACAGCGCAGAAGTCGTAGCTACCGTATCCTACCCGAACCGAACGTGACATAACTGAACGTACCATAACTAAACCTAACGTACCTAGGCCATCATTGCTGGAAACCCTGGAGCTACGGAGAATATGCTAGAGCACAGTAGGGCGGACAGAGCCACCAAATAGCAGGGTATAGCTCAAAGGTCAAATATATTCGAGCCTGACCCGAGCCTATCTCAACATAACGTGACGAGACTCCAATTGTTGGCCTCCCCGCAGCGAAGGAGAGCATATTAGAGAAATGTAAAGCGCAGGAATCTACCGAATTTCAGTGCACAGCACAAAAGTATAAGATATCCATACCAAACAGCCCAACATGGCCTAAGCGAACGCAACATAACTCAATGTGACGTGACACGACCATTATTTCTGTGCTTCCCAGTGCCAAGGTGAACACTCTAGAGCACCGTACATCGCTGAAATCCTCCGAGTCGCAGTGTATAGCATCAAAGTCAAAGCTATATCCTGCTAACCTAGCCCAGCGTAACATATCAAATCGTTACCTATCGCAACACAACGTGCGGCGATCACGATTGCTTGCCCCCCTAGAGCCACGCAGAAAACATATCCGGACAGTAGGACGCAGATATCCATAGTACAGCAGGGTATATCAGAAAAGTATTAGCTGCCCAAGCCTTACCCGAATCATAGGACCTTACCAAACATAGCTTAACTCAACGTAACTTGCTGCTACCAATATTGCTGGACTCCGCAGTGCCAAGCAGGATACAGTTGAGCACAGTACAGCGTAGAGATCCACCTAATATCTGCGTATTCAACGAATGTCAGATCTATCGAAGCATAACCCGAACTAACGTTACCTGACCAAACGTAGCCTAACGCATGCTAACGGGCCGAGAGCATTATTACTGGCCTCCCCAGCGTCGAGCAGGGCATAGTAGGTCATCGCAGACCGTTGACATCCACGGAATAGCAGTCTAAAGCAGAAAAGCCAAAGATATCCTATCCTATCCTATCCAAACGTAATATACACGAACGCATCCCAACGTATCCCAACGTGCCGAGACCACTATTGCTGGCTCACCAGAGGCAAACAGAATGTACTAGAGCTCAGTAGCTGGCATAAACCGACCGAATAGCGGTGTATAGCGTAAAAGTCAAAGCTACCCTGTTCGTACACAGCCAAACGTGACACAACCAACCATTACATATCTGAACCTAACGTGCCGGAACCTCTATTTCTGGCCTTCCAAGAGCCAAGCAGGATATACCAGAGCACACTAGAGCGCTGTAGTACACCGCATTACAGTGTATGTCACAAAAGTGGAAGATATCCTGGCCAAACCTGTCTTAACATCACATAATCGAACTTAGCATAATTTAACATAAGGTGGCGAGACTACAATTGCTGGCATCCCCTGAGTAAAGCAGAAGTTATTAGACCACAGTAGGGCGCACAATTCCGTGGCCAGCTGTGTACGACACAAAAAACTAGAATATCCTATCGTATCCCCACCTAACGCAACATGAACGAACGTAGCTTAACTTAACGTGCCGAGACCACTATTGCTGGCCTCCCCAGCGCCAGACAGAATAGAGTAGAGCACAGTAGATCACAGGAACCAACCGGATAGTAGTGTATAGGGCGAAAGTCAAAGCTATCCTCACCTATCGAATGCTACCATAACCTAACCAAGCGTAGCCTAACTAAAACTTATTTGCCTAAACCACTATTACTTGCATCCTCAGAGTCGATCAGATTATAGTAGAGCAATGAAGGGCTTAAAAGCCCACAGAAAAGCCGTATAGCACAAAATTTAAAGCTATCTGGTCCCAACTTAACCAAACGCAATCTAATTCAAGCTAACGAGCCGAGACCACCACTGCAGCCCGCCGCAGAGCCAGGCAGTACGCATTGGACGGGAGTAGAGCCCAGAAACCCATAGAAACGCAGTGCAGAGCGCAATAGTCAAAGCTAACCTATCTTAACCTTACCAAGCGTAACACAAGAGAACATAGCCGAACAGAACCTAACGTGCCGTGACCACTACTACCTGCCTCCCCAGAGTCTATCAGAATATGCTAGAGCGCAGTGGATTGCAGTAATCCTCCGCATGGAAGTGTATAGCACAAAAGTGATAGGCATACCAGACAAACCCTTCCAACCTAACCTAACGAAACGTACAATAACTCAACGTAACATGCCGCGACAACTGCCGCTGGCATCCACAGAGCCAAGCAGAGAATAGTAGAGCACCGCAGATCACAGGAATCCAACCAATGGCAGTGTATAGCATGAAAGTCAAAGCTACTCTTACCAAACATATCCTACCCTAACCTAATCAAATATAACCTAACAAAACTTAACGTGCCACCACCACTATTGCTCGCCTCACGAGAGTCGCGTAGGCTATAGTAGAGCAGTGTATAGCGCACAAGTCCACCGAGTATCAGCGAACAGCACAAAAGTTAAAGAAACGCTAACCAAACCCTCCAAAACTAACCTAAGGAAACGTAACATAAC
>NW_016969433.1:0-284 GCF_001483705.2 Eufriesea mexicana
GCTTGCTATAGCCTTCGCAATGCTATAGAATCTGGATGGAAAATCAATTTAATTGACATTTTGTGCTAATATCGTGGTGAGTTATCGTTCTCGCATAAATAAGGAGGAAAGATTCTATTGGCGTGCTATAGGCTTCGCAATGCTATAGAATCGTGCTGGAAAGTTCAATATCATTGACAGTTTCGAATATTATCGAGGTGAGCTGCCTTTCTTGCCTAAAGAAGAAGGGTAGATTCTATAGGCGTGCTATAGACATTGCAATGATATAGAGTGTGGTTGGAAAA
>NW_016969434.1:0-620 GCF_001483705.2 Eufriesea mexicana
TCTGTTAGAATTTCTTTCACTTTTGTGTTATATTCTGTGCTATTCTGTGGATTTCTGCGTACATTGCTGTACTATACTCGGATCGACTCTCGGGAGGCGAGCAGTAGTGGTCGAGGCACGTCAGGATGAGTTAGGCTACGTTTGGCTTGCTTGGGTTAGGCTAAGTTTGGTCAGGATAGATTTGACTTAAGCACTGTACACTGTTATCAGTTGTATTTCTGTGATCTACTGTGCTCAAACACATTCTGCTTTTCTATGTGGAGGCCAGGTGCGGTGGTCGCTGCACGTTATGTTGAGATGTGCTACTATTGGTAAGGTTAGGTTATGCCATGTTATGCTAGGATATCTACGGCTTTTACGTTATTTACGGTAATACGGTGGATTCCTGATCTCTAGTGTGCTGTAATATGCTCTGCGTGGCCCCGGGAGGCCAGCAAAGCAGGTCTCGTCATGTTAGTTTGAGTCAGGATACGCTTGGTTATGTTAGGTTAGGTTAAGACCGGTCAGGTTAACATAGGCATTCTTGCTATACACAGCTATTCGGAGTACTGCTGCGCTGTACTATGCTCCACTATGTTATGCTTAGCTATGGGAATGCCAGCAATATTGGTCTTGGCACG
>NW_016969434.1:707-947 GCF_001483705.2 Eufriesea mexicana
GGGTTTCTGCGCTCGACTCCGCACTACTACAATCTGCTTGGCACTGGAGGGTCCAGCGACAGTGGCTGCGGTACATTACGTTGAGATATGCTTCGTTCGGTTAGGTTAAGTTTGCTTGGCTTAAGCCTGGATGGATGCGACTTTTGTGCTATACACTGCGATTCTATGTGCTAATGGGTCCTACTATCCTCTAGTAATATCGGCTCGAAACTGGGGAGGCGAGCTACAGTGTTCTGGCTA
>NW_016969435.1:0-774 GCF_001483705.2 Eufriesea mexicana
CAAGCATAGCATATCATGGATCAGCATAGCGTAGAAATCCACCGAATAGCAGTGTATAGCACAGAAATCAAAGAAATCTTCTCGCACCCTAGCCAAACGTAGCATAACTCAAACTAAAGAACAGAGGCCACTATTGCCGGCATCCTAGGAGTCAAACTGAACATATTAGATCACAATGGAGCGCAGAAGTCCACCAAATAACAGTGCATAGCAAAAAGTTAACGCTATCTCCTACAAGCCTAACCAATCACAATATACACAGGCGTAAACTAACACAACTTATGGAGCCGCGGCTGCTTTTGCTGTCCTTCCCAGAGTCGAGTGGAGCATAGTAGAGCGCATAGATCAACCGAATAACCAAGCATGCCCTGACCAAACGTAACGTAACTCAACCTAACGCCCTTGGACAATTATCGCTGGCGTACCCAGTGCAAAGCAGAACACACCAGGGCACAGCAGAACGCAGTAGTTCACCGAAACGTAGTGTATACCACGGAAGTCAAGGCTGTGCAGACCTAATCAAAACGAATGTAACCTAATCAAACCTAAAACCCTAACCTAAATAGACCTATCGTGCCAAAACCAGTATTGCTGGCCTCCTCAGAGTAAAGCAGAGCATATCAGTGCACAGTAGTGCGCCGAAATGCACCGAAGAGCAGTGTACAACAAACATAAGAGACAAAGCTACACTCCCCTTCCTTAGCCAGGTCAAAACAGACCAAACGTAACATAACTCAACGTTCCGTGGTACGGCCACTATTGCTGGCCTCCCCT
>NW_016969436.1:0-892 GCF_001483705.2 Eufriesea mexicana
TGCTATAGGCTCTGCAATGCTATATAATCTTGCTGGAAAGTTCAATATTATTGACAGTTTCGAATATTATCGTGGTGAGCTACCTTCCTTGCATAAATAAGGAGGAAAGATCCTTTTGGAGTCCCATAGCCATTGCAATGGTATAGAATGTGCCTGGCAGATTCAATTTTATTGACACTTTTGCCTAATATCTTGGAGAGCTAAGTTCTTTGCATAAATACGGAGGAAACACACTATTGGCGTGCACTAGCCGTTGCCATGCTCTGGAATCTGTCTGGAAAATTCAATTTTATTGTCATTCTCGACTAATATCGTGGTGACATAACTTTCTTTCATATACAAGGTGGAAAGATACTGTTGGAATGTTATAGGCATTGCAGTGCTATAGAACCTTCCTGGAAAGTTCAACATTATAGACAGTTTCGACTAATATCGTGGTGATCTAACTTCCTTCCCTAGGTAAGGAGGAAAGATCCTTCTGTAGTGCTATAGCCATTGCCATGGATAAGAGTCTGGCTGGAAAATTCAATTTTATTGACATTCTTGAGAAATATCGTGGAGAGCTAACTTTCTTCCATAAACATGGAGGAAGGATTCTATTGGCGTGCTATTGCCATTGCAATGCAATAGAATCTGTCTGGAAAGTTCTATTCTAATGCCATTTTCGACTAATATCGTTGTGAGCTGACTTTCTTGCAATAACAAGGAGGAAAGATAATTTTGGCAAGCTATAACCATTGCAATGCTATAGAATCTGGCCGGAAAATTCAATTTTATTGACATTTTCGAATAATACTATGGTGCGCTACCTTTCTTGCATAAATAAGGTGGAACGATTCTTTTGGCGTGCAATATCCATCGCAATCATATAGAATGTGCCTGGCAGATTCAA
>NW_016969437.1:0-627 GCF_001483705.2 Eufriesea mexicana
ATCATAACTTAGCCAAACGTAACACAACCGAACGTAGCTTATCTGAACCTAACGCGCCGAGACTACTATTACTGGCCTCCCCAGTGCATAGCAGAGAATAGTAGAGCCATGTCGGGCTTAGAACCCCAGCGAATAGCAGTGCATAGCACAAAAGCCGATGCTACCCTATGCTAACCTATCCAAACTTAATAATGCCGAACATAAACTAACTTAAACTTACATCCAGGGACCACTGTCACTGGAATCCCCAGAGCCAGGCAGAATAAGCTAGAGCAGAGTATGGCGCAGGAAGCCACCAATATCAGCGAATAGCACAAGCGTCATGGTTACACTTACCCTAAATTACCTCACCTGTCTTAACCGTACGTAGACTAGATAAACCTAATGAGCAGAGAACACTAATGCCGGCCTCCCCAGAGCCAAGCAGAGGGAATTAGAGAACAGTGGGGCGCAGAAATCCACCAAATAACCGTGCATAGCACAGAAGACAAAGGCTATCCTCTCCTACAATAACCAAACGTAACATAAACAAACGTAACATAACTGAAACTAACGTGCCGACAACACGCTTACTGACCTCCTCACAGGCGAGCAAGGTACAGTAGAGCACAGTATAGCGCAGAAACA
>NW_016969438.1:0-574 GCF_001483705.2 Eufriesea mexicana
CTGCGCTCTTGTGTGCTCTCGTATTTTCTGCTTGGCTCTGGGGAGGCCAGCAGTAGTGGCCTCCGCGCGTTAGGTTGAACTATGCTGCGTTCTGTAGCGTTAGGTTTGGGATGTTAGGATAGGATTGTTCACACTTTTATGCTATACACCCCTACCCGCGGTTTTCTGCGCTCTACTGTCTTCCGATATTCCCTGCTTGGGTCCGCGGTGGCCAGCAATAGTAGTCTCGACACGTTAGGTTGGGTTATGTTACGTTTGGTTAGCTTAGATTGGGTCAATTTCTGTAATTTAGTCTTTGACTTTCGTGTTATACACTGCCGTTCGGTGGATTTCTGCAACCGACTGTGCTCTACTACATTCTGCCTGGTCAGGGGAAGGGCACAAATAGTGGCAGCGGTACGTTACGTTGAGGTAGGCTACGCTTGTTTCGCTTCTGTTGGCTTGGGTAAGGTCTGGAGACATACGGCTTTTGTGCTATGCACTGTGATTCTATGGACATCTGCGCCCGGACGTTCTCTAGTCAGTTCTGCTCAACACTGGAGAGGCCATCAATAGTGGTCGTGGTGCGTTAGGT
>NW_016969439.1:0-731 GCF_001483705.2 Eufriesea mexicana
GAGCAAGATTCGCCACATAAATAAGGAGGAAAGATAATTTTGGTTTATCATAGCCATTGCATTACGGTAGAATCTGAATGAAAAGACCAATTTTATTGACATTTTCATCTAATAGAGTGGCGAGAAAGCCTTCGTGCATTAATAAGGCGGAAAGTCTCTAATTGTCCGCTATTGCCTTAGATCTGCAACAGAATCCGACCGAAAAGGTCAATTTCAATGACATTTTCGACTAATATCCTGTTGAGCATACTATTCTGTACATATAAGGGGGAAAGATTCCACTGCAATGTGTGGTCATTGCATTGCAACAGAGTCTGTCTCAAAAGTTCAGTTTTATTGACATTTTCGACTAATATCGTGGTGAGAATGATTTTCCGCAAAAATAAGGAGGAAAGATACTATTGATTTGTTATGGCCATTGCATTGCAAAGTCGAATCTGCCTGAGAAGTTCTATTTTAATGAAGTCTCCGAGTAATAAGTTGTGAGCAAGCTTTTCTGCATATACAAGCAGTGCAAAATATATTCGTTTGTTATTGCCTTTGCAGTGTAATAGCGTCTGACTGAAAAGTTCAATTTTATTGCCAATTTCGACCAATGTCGTGATGAGCAAGATTTTCCGAATAAATATGTGGGAAAGATACTATTGGTTTGTTACAGCCACTGCATCGCAACAGAATATGGCTGAAAAGTTCAATTTTATTGACATTTTCGACAAATATCGTGGTGAGCA
>NW_016969440.1:0-667 GCF_001483705.2 Eufriesea mexicana
AACGTATCATGACCAGCAGTAACCAAACTCAACCGAACATGACGAGACCAATATTTCTGGGACGCACAAAGAAAAGTCGAATGTACTGTAGCACTGTAGAGCGCAGAAACCCACGGCATCGCAGTGACTGGCACAAAAGTCGAATATGCCCTAACAAAACCGGACCAAGCCTAACCAACCCAAACATAACCTAACTCAAACTAACGTGTCGAGATCAATATTGCTGGCCACCCCAGAACCAAGCAGACAATACAAGAATAAACTAGAGCGCGGAAGTCCACCTAATAGCAGTGTATAGCACAAACATCGAAGCTATCCTCTCCTATTACGTCCGATATTAACATAAACGAACGTAACATGTCACAGCCTAATGCACCCGGACGACTATTGTTGGCCTCCCAGTGGCGGGCGGAGTATTGTAGAGAAATTTATAGCGCAGAAATCCATCGAACAGCAGTGTATGGCAAAAAAGTCAAAGAAACCCTAACCGTGCCTTCCTAACCTACACCAACGAAAAGTAACATAGCTCAACTTAACGAGGCGAGACCAATATTACTGACCACCCTAGGGCCAAGCTGAACATATTGGAGCGCATTACGGCGCAGAAATCCACCGAATTGCAGTGATTGGCACGAAAGTCTAAGATAATCTGCCCTAACATAGCCAA
>NW_016969441.1:0-586 GCF_001483705.2 Eufriesea mexicana
GTAGCTCTTTCATTTCTGATATACCCCGCGTTTCTATGGATTTCTGCGTTCTGCTCTCCACTAATGTGTTCTGCTTGGCTCTGCGGAGGCCGGCAATAGTGGTCGCGGCACGATAGTTTAAGTAAGGTTACGTTAGGCTATGTTACGGTTGGTTATGTTATGATAGGGTAGCTTTGACTTTATAGCTTTAGTCTCCCATTAGGTGGATTTCTGCGCCCCACTGTGCTCTAATATTTTCAGCCTGGCTCTGGGAAGGCCAGCAATAGTGGTCCCGGCACGTTATGTTGTGGCACGGTACGTCCGGTTGGGCTGAGTTATGCAAGGTTTGTATAGGATAACTTTACCTTTTGTGATGTACACTGCAGTTCGGAGGACTTCTGCGCTATGCTATGCTCTAATATGTTCTGCTTGGCCTTGGCGGGAGTCAGCAATAGCGGTTTCGGCACGTTAGGTTGAATTTAGCTACGCATGGATATGCTCGGTTGTTTTGTGCTTGGTTTGGGTAGCTTCGACATTTCTGCTGCACACTGCGGTTCTACGGATTTCTGTATTCTACTCCCCACTATCGTGTTTTGCCTGGCTCAGT
>NW_016969442.1:0-518 GCF_001483705.2 Eufriesea mexicana
TTATGTAGCTTTGGCTCCTCTGATATACACATCGATTCCATTGTTTTCTGCGTTCTACTCGCCGCTATTGCGCTCTGCTTGGCTCTCTGCAGGAAAGCAATGGTGGTTGCGGCAAGTTAGGTTCAGTTATTTTTCGTTTGGTTATGCTACGATTGGACAGGTTGAAGGGATAGCTTTGACTATTGCGCTATAGGCCACTCTTAGGTGGATTTTGCGCCGTACAGTGCTCTAATGTAGTGCTCTAATGTCTTCAGCTTGTCTCCGGGAAGGCCAGCAATACAGGTCTCGGCACGTTATGTTGTGTCAGGTTACGCTCGGTTAGGTTGGGCTTGGCTAAGTTTGGTTAGGATAGCTTCAGCTTTTGATCTGTACTGTGCTGTTCGTTGGACTTCTGAGAAACTCTGTGCTCCATTATGTCCTGCTTGGCTTTGGGGATGGCAGCCATAGCGTTCTCGGCACGTTAAGTTGGGTTCGGCTATGTTTTGTTATATACTGTTTGTTTGGGTTAGATTTGGGTA
>NW_016969443.1:0-1752 GCF_001483705.2 Eufriesea mexicana
GTAGCTCACCACGATATTAGTCGAAAATGTCAATAAAAAAGTATTTTCCATCCAGATTCGATAGCATTGCGACGGCTACAGCCCGCCAATATAGCCTTTCCTCCATATTTATGCATGAACGTTATCTCACCACGATACTAGTCGAGGATATCAATAAAAACGTATTCTCCAGCCAGATCTTATAGGATTGCAATGGCTAGCTTTAGCACGCCACTAGAGTCTCTCCTCCTTATTTATGCAAGAAAGTTCGCCCACCACGATATTAGTCGAAAATGTCAATAAAATTCAATTTTCCAGACAGATTCTATGGCATTACAATGGATATAGCGCGCCAGTAGAATCTTTCCCCCTTATGTATGCAAGAAAGTTAGGTCGCCACGATACTATTCGAAAAGGACAATAAAATTGAATTTTCCAGCCAGATTCTATAGCATTGCAATGGCTATAGCACGCCAGTAGAATCTTTCCTTCATATTTATGCATGAAAGTTAACTCACCACGATATCAGTCGAAAATGTCAACAAAATTGTATTTTCTAGACAGATTCTATAGCATTTCAATGGTTATAGTACGCCAGTGGGGTCTTTCCTCCTTACATATGAAAGAAAGTTAGGCCATCACGATAGTAGTCGAAAATGTGAATAAAATTGAATTTTCCACCCAGACTCTATAGCATTGCAATGGCTATAGTCCGCCAATAGAGCCTTTCCTCCTTATTTATGCATGAATGTTATCTCACCACGATACTGGTTGAAAATGTCAATAAAATTGAATTTTCCATCCAGACTCTATAGCATTGCAACGGCTATAGCCCGCCAATATGGTCTTTCCTACTTATTTATGCATGAAAGTTATCTCACAACGATATTAGTCGAAAATGTCAATAAAATTGTATTTTCCAGCAAGTTTCAATAACATTGCAATGGCTATGGCACGCCAATACAATCCATCCTCATTATTTATGCGAGAAAGTGAGCTCACCACGATATTAGTGGAAACTGGCAATAAAATTGAATTTTCCATCCAGATGATATAGCATTACAATGGCTATAGCTCGCCAATAGAATATTTCATTATTATTTATGCATGAATGTCATTTCACCACGATATTAGTCGAAGATGTCAATAAAAATGTATTTTCTAGACAGATTCTATAGCATTTCAATGGTTATAGCACGCCAGTAGGGTCTTTCCTGTTTACATATGAAAGAAAGTTAGGCCATCACGATATCAGTCAAAAATGTGAATAAAATTGAATTTTCCAGCCAGACTCTATAGCATTGCAATGGCTATAATCCGGCAATAGAGCCTTTCCTCCTTATTTATGCATGAATGTTATCTCACCACGAAACTAGTCGAAAATGTTAATAAAATTTAAGATTCCTGCCAGATTCTATAGCATTTCAATGGTTATAGCACGCCAGTAGGGTCTTTCCTGTTTACATATGAAAGAAAGTTAGGCCATCACGATATAAGTCAAAAATGTGAATAAAATTGAATTTTCCAGCCAGACTCTATAGCATTGCAATGGCTATAATCCGCCAATAGAGCCTTTCCTCCTTATTTATGCATGAATGTTATCTCACCACGAAACTAGTCGAAAATGTTAATAAAATTGAATATTCCAGCCAGATTCTATAGCATTGCAACGGCTATAGCACGACAGTAGTATATTTCCCCCTTATGTACGCAAGAAAGTTAGGTCGCCACGATAATAGTCGAAAATGTCAATAAAATTGAATTTTCCAGCCA
>NW_016969444.1:0-552 GCF_001483705.2 Eufriesea mexicana
CGGGCTTGTCATTAATCATTCTAGAATTACTACAGAATCAACACCATCATTGAGCAGTTTAATCCAGCGGCTACAGTGCGCTGTTGGTGGATTTACTATGTAACGTACTGTCAAATGTAGATACCAGTAGCCATAAGCGTTCTTTAGATTGAGTACCAGAGTACCTAAAAATTGCACTGGAAATTAAATAATCAATGAACAAGTTGTTCTAGCGGCTACAATACTGTGATGAATGCTAAAATGAGTACTGTGTTGTCGTTTGCTAATTCCTTGAAGAATAATGGATCTGCCACTTGTCATTCTATAGTTGCTACAATATATATGTCATCATTGTACGGATTTATCTTGCGGCCAGTGTGCTCCGTTGGTGGACGTACTGAGTACCGTTCTCTCAACTGTAAACATCTCCAAGAACAGCCGTAATATGCATTGATAATCCTAGAGTTGTTGGAGAATTTAAATCATCACTCAACAAATTAATCCAACGATTACGTTACTGTGATGACGACTCTACTTTGTCCTGCTATGTCAAACGTTAATTCCTGACGATTT
>NW_016969445.1:0-361 GCF_001483705.2 Eufriesea mexicana
AAAGTAGACAAACGCTACTCACACTAGCGAGCCAAATGTTACACAATTCGGAAATTAATGTAAAACCAAGAAATCCCCATCGAAAATACCCACAATTTCCTTCTGCCAATGGAACCTAACCTAAACCAAATATAGAAAGACAGGCCACCTCAACTGGACTCATTTGGACTCCATATCGAGAAAAAAAGAAAAAATTGGTTTTCAAAAAGCAGACTAGCACCAGTCACACTAGTGAACCAAATGTTACATAATTCAAAAATTAATGTAACACCAAGAAAACCCCATCGAAAACACCCATAATTTCCTTTTGTCAATAGAACCTAACCTAAACCAAATACAAAACAATAGGCCACCTCGACTG
>NW_016969446.1:0-587 GCF_001483705.2 Eufriesea mexicana
TATAGCAGTCCAATGGCTACAGCACGCCAATAGAATCATTCCTCCTTATTTATGCAAGGAAGGCAGCTCACCACGATATTAGTGGACAACGTCAATAAAATTGAATTTCCCTTCCAGATTCTGTAGCCTTGCAATGACTAGAGGACGCCAACAGAACGTTTCCTCCTTACTTACGCAAGGAAGTTAGCTCACCACGATATTAGACGAAAATGTCAATAGACGAAAATGTCAACAAAATTGTATTTTCCAGCCACAATATATATCATTGCGATGGCTATAGCACTCAAAAAGCATCTTTCCACCTTACTTAAGCCAAGAAGTTAGCTCACCACGATATTAGTCGAAAATGGCAACAAAATTGTACTTTCCATCCACATTCTGTATCATTGCAATGGCTATAGCACACAAAAAGCATCTTTCCTCCATACTTACGCAAGGAAGTTAGCTCACCACGATATTAGACGAAAATTCCAACAAAATTGTATTTTCCAGTCAAATTCTATACCATTCCAATGGCTATAGCGCTCAAAATCCATATTTCCTACTTACTTACGCAAGGAAGTTAGCTGACCACGATATTAGTCGAA
>NW_016969447.1:0-1296 GCF_001483705.2 Eufriesea mexicana
ATCGCAGTGTACAGAAGAGAAGTCGGAGATACACGGACCTAACCCATACTAACATACCCAAACGAGAAATAGAAAACTTAACATATCGTTCCGCGACTACTATTGCTAGCCCCACGGCGCCAAGCAGATTACTGTGTAGCAGAGTAGAGGGCAGGAATCCACCGAATGGCAGTGTACGGAAAAAAGTCAAAGATATTCTTACCTAACCCAACCAAGCGTAACGTAACCTTACGCAACATGTCTCTGCCAAAATTGCCGCGGCCACTGTTTCTGGCCTCGGTAGAGCCAAGCAGATCATATTAGAGCGCAGCAGAGCGCTGAAGTCTCCGTATACCAGTGTATAGCGCAAAGGAAAATGCCATAATAGCCAAACGTACCATAATCTAGCGTAGCCGAACGTAACATATCTCATCCAATCGTGCCACGCCCGATACTTCTGGACTCCCCAGTGTCGAGCAGGGTATACTAGAGCATCGAGGAGCGAAGAGATCCGCCGAACAGCGGTGTAAACGACAAAATTCGATACAGCGTATCCTAACCTATCCAACCGTGACATGTCCAAGCGTAACATTGCTAAACCTAACTTGACGAGACCACCATTGCTCGCCTCCACAGCGACAAGAGGAATGTGCCAGAGATGAGTATAGCGCAAAATCCACATCATTGCAGTGAATAGCACAAAAGCCGTAGACATCCTAGTATAACCTGACCTAACGTAAGATAACCAAACGCAGGGAGACTCAGCAGAGCGCGCCGCGACCACTGTAGCCGGACTCCACAGAGCCAAGCAGAATACAGTAGATCACAGTCGATCACAGGGACCTGCCGTCTACTAGTGTATACCACGATGGACGAAGACAAAATAACCAAACATAACATAACATAACTTAGTTGAACGTAGCCTAACTCAATATAACTTGCCGCGATTATTGCTGTCCTCGCCAGTGCCAAGCAGAATATAGTAGAATACAGTCCAATGCAGAAATCCTCCGAAGAGCAGTGTAAGGCACGAAAGTCAAATATAACCTGACCGAGCTTGACACAACCTCACCGAAACGAACGTAAAAAATCTCAAGCTAGCGTGCGGAGACTAATATTGCTGGCCTCCATAATCCCAAGCAGAAAGTACTAGAGCACAGCAGAGCGCAGAGATACGCCGTGTAGCAATGTAGCGCACAAAAGCCAGAGGTATCCCAAACTAAACTGTCCTAACCTAACGAATCCAAACATAGCCTAACTCAACATTAAGTGCCGCGACCGCTATTAATGTCCATCGCAGAACCAAGCGCAGCACGT
>NW_016969448.1:0-1266 GCF_001483705.2 Eufriesea mexicana
TCTACCGTGCTCTAGTATGTCCTGCTTAGCTCTGGGGACGGCAACAATAGCGGTCTCGGCACGATAGTTTGTGTCAGGCTACGTATGATTATGTTCTGTCTGTTTGGGCTTGGTTTGGGTAGCCTTATCTTGTCTGATATACACTGGGGTTCTGTGGACTTCCTCGTTCTACTCTCCACTTGCATGTTCTGCTTGGCTCTGGAAGGGGGGTGGGCTGCAATAGAGTTCGTGGCACATTAGGTTCAGTTAGACTACGTTCGGTTATGTTACGGTTGGCTAAGTTATATTAGTTTGGGTTACCTTCGGATTGCTCTGACTTTCGTGGTATAAACTGTTGTTCGGTGAACCTCTGCGCTATACTGTGCTCTAGTATGTTCTGCTTGGCTCTGGGGCGGCCAGCAATAGATGTCTCTGCTCGTTAGGTTTTGTTGCTCTAGGTTTGGTTACACTAAGTTAGGACAGGTGAGGCTAATTTTTATTTGACTTTTGTTCTGCACACTGATATTTGATGGCTTTCTGCTCTCTACTGTGCTCTAGTATATTCTTATTGGCTCTGGGGAAGGCAGCTGCTCTTGTCTCGGCGCATAAGTTTGGATTAGGTAGCGTATGGCTATACTGCGATCTGATATATTAGGAGAGGATAGGTTTGACTTTTGTACTGTACACTGCTGTTCGTTGGGTCTCTGCGCTCTGCGTTGCTGTACAACACTCTGCGCGAATCTGGGAGGGACAGTAATAGGGTTCTCGGCCCGTTTGTTTGAGTTAGGGTTCGTTTGGTTACGTTAAGTTAGTTTAGGTTAGAGTTTGGATAAATTTCGCTCTCGTTGCGCACACTGTTATTCGGTGGGCTTCTACGGTCTACTGTGCTCATGTATGTTCTGCTGGGCTTTGGGTAATGCTGTAATGGTGGTCTCGGCACGTTAGGTTGTGATAGGATACGTTTGGTCATGTTATGATAGGATTGGTTGGATATGGATGGCTTCAACTTTATGCTGTACACTGCGTTTCTATAGATTTCTGCGCCCTTCTCTCCCCTATTATGCCCTGCTTGGCTCTCTGTGGGCCTGCAATATCGCTCGCGGAACGCTATGTTACGATTTGTTAGGTTAGGAAGCAGTGGCTTCGACTTACGCGCTGTACACAGCTATTCGGTGCATTTCTGCAAGCTATACACAGCTATTCGGTGCATTTCTGCACTATGTTGTGCTCCAATATGGTCTGCTTTGCTATGGGAGTTCAGTAATAGCGGTCTAGGCATGTGTGGTT
>NW_016969449.1:0-674 GCF_001483705.2 Eufriesea mexicana
ATCTGGCTGGAAAGTACAATTTTATTGACATTTTCGACTAACATCGTGGTGAGCTAACTTTCTCGCATATATAAGGAGGAACGTTTGAATTCACGTGCTATAGCCGTCGCAATGCTACAGAGTCTGGCTGGAAAGTTCAATTTTATTGACATTTTCGACTAACATCGTGGTGAGCTAACTTTCTCGCATATATAAGGAGGAACGTTTGAATTCACGTGCTATAGCCGTCGCAATGCTACAGAGTCTGGCTGGAAAGTTCAATTTTATTGACATTTTCGACTAATGTCGTGGTGAGCTAACTTCCTTGCATAAGTAAGGAGGAAAGATGCTTTCTGAGTGCTATAGCCTTTGCAATGATATAGAATGTGGCTGGAATATATAATTTTGTTGACATTTCCCGCTTACATCGTGGTGAGCTAACTTTCTTGCACAAATGAAGCGGAAATATTCTATTGGCGTGCTATAGCCATCGCAATGCTATAGAATCTGGCTGGAAATTATAATTTTATTGACATTTTCGTCTTATATTGTGATGAGTTAATGAGTTTACTTGCTTGCATAGCTAAGGAGGAACGATTCTATTGGCGCGCTATAGGCATTGCATGCAATAAAATCCTCCTGGAAAATAAAATTTTCTTGACACTTTCGACTAATATCGTGGTGAGCTAACTTTC
>NW_016969450.1:0-401 GCF_001483705.2 Eufriesea mexicana
CATTTTTTGCCACTGCCGAAAGCGACCCTGTGATGCCGAATATGTCCACAGATTCGACAAAAACCCACCAAGTGACGAAAGCTCGAATTAACCACCCAGGTACATTGCGTATCCCTTGTACTCTCATGCCTCAATAGCTCGCGTGCACGTGACTTGTTGTTCTCCCGTACGAGGCGTTTAAATGTCCCGCTAGTTTTTCGCGATTTAACGCAGATCCAGAAGTCTTAGAAAGCTCAAATTTACAGGACAGGTGTCGCAAGCTGTGCTTTAAAGCACAAGCTCAAAAAACTCGAGAACTCTTCACCTCTCATTTTTTGCCACTGCCGAAAGCGTCTTTGTGATGCCGAATATGTCCATAGATTCGACAAAAAACCACCATGTGACGAAAGCTCGATTTAACC
>NW_016969451.1:0-283 GCF_001483705.2 Eufriesea mexicana
ATAGCCATTGCAATTCTATAGAATCTGCCTGGAAAATTCGATTTTAATAACATTTTCGACTAATATCGTCGTGACCTAACTTTCTTTTATAAATAAGGAGGAAAGATACTGTTGCCGTGCGATAGCCATTACAATGCTATAGAATATGCCTCGAAAATTCAACTTTATTGACATTTTCGACTAATATCGTCTTGAGGTAACTTTCTTGCATAAATGCGGAGGAAAGATTCTATTGGCCAGCTATGGCCATTGCAAGTCTATAGTATCTGGATGGAAAATTCAA
>NW_016969452.1:0-255 GCF_001483705.2 Eufriesea mexicana
GTTCGAAACGGTACTCCGTTCAACGTCTCCGTTATAACTATTCTATACTTTTCTATAAATAAAAACTCTCTTTTGACCACACACTCAGGATCCTTATTATTACAACTAGTCACTCAATATTAATTTGGCGCGTGATAAGCGTTCTAGGACATCGAAGGGATTCGATATGGTAGGACGCTACAAATACTTTATATAATAGGTGTTCCATAGTCGATGTTGAACCCCATTATGTACTCTTAATTCTCGTTTCAGTGT
>NW_016969453.1:0-692 GCF_001483705.2 Eufriesea mexicana
CCACCATACACACACCCATACATACATCCATACATACATCCATACGTCCATCCATCCATACACACATCCACTCATAC
Organism: Eufriesea mexicana; assembly: GCF_001483705.2. NCBI lineage: Eukaryota > Metazoa > Arthropoda > Insecta > Hymenoptera > Apidae > Eufriesea > Eufriesea mexicana. The sequence continues at coordinate 78 of NW_016969453.1, forward strand.
ATCCAGCCATACACACATCCATACAATTATAGATCCATACATCCGTTCATCCGTACATCCGTCCATCCAAACTTCAAACCATCCATACATTCATACATCCACACATCCATAAAGCCATACATCCATACATCCATAAAACCATACATACATCCATACATACATCCATACATACATCGATACATACATCCATACATCCATATATCCATACATCCATCCAGTCATACATCCATCCATCCAGACATACATACATATGTAGATCCATACATCTATACATCCGGACACCCATACATTCGTACATTCACACATCCATACATCCATACATCCATTCATCCACACATACATCTATACACACATCCGTACATACGTCCATCCATCCACCCATCCATAAATCCATTCATCCACCAATCCATAAATCCATACAATCGTGCATCCATCCATCCATACATTCATTCATCCATACATCCTTCCATCCGCACATCCATCCATCCATACGTCCACCCTTCGATACATACCATCCATACAGCCTCCCATCCGTACATCCAACCATACATTCATCCATGCCTCCGTACATCCACCCACCATTCCATCCACCCATCCATACATCCATACATACAT
>NW_016969454.1:0-300 GCF_001483705.2 Eufriesea mexicana
GGCCTGACATGGAAAGTCCTGACCTGCCCTTTCCTGAACTGGCCTGAACTGTCGTGACCTCACTTGGCCTGGCCTGTCATGACCTGTCCCGGCCTGACCTGAACTGACCTGGCCTGGCATGACCTGTCCGGACCCGAGCTGACCCGAACTGCGCGGACCCGCCATGACCAGACCTGACACGACCTGACCTGACCTGTGAAGGCCAGACCTGACCAGACCAGACCTGACCTGACATGAACTGACTGAACCGACCTGACCTAACCTGACCTGACATGCCCCGACCTGACCTGACATCACCTG
>NW_016969455.1:0-547 GCF_001483705.2 Eufriesea mexicana
ATTTTATTGATATTTTCGACTGATATCGTGGTGGGCTAGTTTTGTTGCATAAATAAGTAGGAAGGAATTTATTGGCACGTTATAGCTATTGCAATGCTATAGAATCTATCCGGAAAATTCAATTTTATTGACATTTTCGACTAATATCGTGGTGAGCTAGTTTTGTTGCAAAAATAAGGAGGAAATGTTCTATTGGAATGCTATTGCCATTGCAATGCTATACAGACAGACTGGGAAATTCAATTTTATTGACATTTTCGACTAATATCGTGGTGAGCTTATTTTGTTGCGTAAATAAGGAGGAAAGGAAGGATTCTATTGGCATTCTATAGCCATTGCAATGGTATAAAAACTGTCTGGAAAATTCAATTTTATTTACATTTCCGACTAATATCGTGGAGAGCTAATTTTGTTGCATAACTAAGGAGGAAAGATTCTATTGGCATGCTATAGCCATTGCAATGCTACGGAATTTGACTGGAACATTCAATTTTATTGAATTTTTGACTAATACCGTGGTTAGCTAATTTTGTTGCATAAACAAGGA
>NW_016969456.1:0-729 GCF_001483705.2 Eufriesea mexicana
ATGGTACCCCCGGCTCTTGTTCTGTACGCTGATTTTCGGTGGACTTCTACACTCGACTCTGCTCCACTATACACTGCTGGGCCTTGGGTAGGCCATCATCAGCCGCGGCCCGTTATGTTGAGTTAGGCTACGTTTGATTAGTTTATATTAGGCTATGTTTCGCTAGGATGGCTTCGACTTTCGTGCAGTACACTATTTTCCTGCGGTTTCCTGTGATCTTCTGTGCTCTACTGAATTCTGCCTGGCTCTGCGAAGCGCGGCAGCGGTGGTCGCGGCACGCTTTGTTGAGTTACGCTACTTTTGGTTAGGTTATGTTAGGTCAGGTTATGTTAGGATGCCTTCCACTTATGTGCTGTTATTTGCAATGCGGAGGATCTTTGCGAAATGCTGTGCTGCAGTGCGCTCTCTTTGTTTCTGCGGAGGAGAGCTAAATGCTGTCTCGTCATGTTAGGTTGATTCAGGTTACGTTTGCTTATGCTACGATTGGCTAGGTTAGAATAGGCTACTTCGCATTTTGTGCTTCACACAGCTATTCCTTGGGTTTCTGTAATCTACTGTGCTCCACTGCACTATGCTTGGCTCTGGGGAGGCCAGGAGCCGTGGTCGCGGCACATCATGTTGGGTTATGCTACGTTGGGTTTGGTTACGTTAGCTCGGGTTAGGTGGGTATACCTGCGGCCTTTGTGCTATTCTCTGAAATGCGGCGAATTCGTGCGCTCTACTGTGCTC
>NW_016969457.1:0-3253 GCF_001483705.2 Eufriesea mexicana
TCTGGTTAGGATACGTTACCTTTGACTTTTCTCCTATAGCCAGCAGTTCAGTGGATTACTTCGATTTGCCGTGCTCTAATATTTTCGGTTTGGCTCTGGGGAGGCCAGCAATAGCGGCCTCGGCACGATAGATTGATTTCCGTTACGCTCGATTAGGTTTGGTTGTATTGTGCTCCGCAGTGATAGCTCTGCTTTCGTGCTATTCACTGTTGTCCGGTGGCCTTCTGCACTCTACTGTGCTCTACTACTTCCTGGTTGGTCCTAGGGACGTTAGGAGTAGCAGTCGCGGCAAGTTATGTTGAGTTGATCTACCTTCGGTTAGGTTACATTAGCTTGCATATGGTCTATGTAGCCTTGACCCTTCCGCTGTACACTTCGTTCCACGGATTCCTATGCTCTACTCTCTTCTAATATCTTCTGTTCAGCTTTGTGGAGGCTAGCAGTGGCTGCCCCAGCACTTTAAGTTGAGTCACGCTACGCTTGGTTACGTTACGTTTGGATAGATTAGGATAGGGTAACTGTCACGTTTGTGCCATACACTGCTCTTCCGTGGATTTCTGCGAGCTACTCTGCCCTAATATTTTCTGCTTGGCTCTGTGGAGGCCAGCAATGCTTGTCTCGGCACGCTAGGTTGAGACATGTTACGTTTGGTTAGTTTAGGTTGTGATATGTTCGGTTAGGATAGCTTCGACCTTCGTACTGTACACTTATATTCGACGGGCTACGGCTCTATACTGTGCTCTACTATACTCTACTTGGCCCTGGCAAGGCCAGAAGTAGTACTCGCGGTACGTTATTTTGAGTAATGCTAGGTTTGCCTAGGTTACGTTAGTTTGGGCTAGGACCGGATAGCTTCAACTTTCTGCTATACACTGCGATTCTGACTATTTCTGTGCTCTACTCTCCCCTAATATTTTCTGCTCGTGTCTGAGGGGAACAGCAATAGTTGTCGCCGCACGTTACTGTGAGTTGCGTTACATTTGCTTATGTTACGGTTGGTTAGGTTAGGATAGGGTAACTTTGACTTTTGAGCTGTACACTGCTATTCGGCGTACTTCTGCGCACTACTGTGCTCTAGTATGTTAAGCTTGGCACTGGGGAAGCTGGCTACATTGTCCTATGCATGTTATGTTGTGTTATGCTACGTTTGATTATGTCTGGTTAGATCTTGTACGGTATGGATATCTTGGCCTTTCGAGCTATAAGCTGCAATGCGGAAGATTTCTGCGCCCTTGTGTATTCTAGTACATTCTGCTTGTCTCTGTGGAGGCGAGAAGCAGTGTCCTCGGCACGCTAGGCTGCGTTAAGTTACGTTCTGTTATGTTACGTTTGGATAGTCTTGTATAGGGTAACTTTGACTTTTGTGCTATACACTGCAAATCTGTGGACTTCTGCGCTCTACCCTCCTCGCATATGTTCTGCTTGACTCTGGGGAGGGTCGCAATAGTGGCCTCAGCACGCTAGGATATAAAACGTTAAGCTCGGTTGCGTTACCTTTGGCTTTGTTAGGACAGGGCAGCATTGACTGTTGCGCCATACACTCCGATTCTGTGGATCACTGATCACAACTGTCCTCTACCATATTCTGCTACACTCCGGAGAGGCCAGTATCAGTTTTAGCAGCACTTTAGGTCGTGTTTGGCTTCGTTTGGTTTGGTTACGTCAGTCTTGATTATGCATGAATATCTATACCTTTCGCGCTATGCAACACTATTCCATGTAGTTCTGCGCTATACTCTCCTCTAGTATGTTCTGCTTGGCTCTGGGGAAGGCAGCAGTAGAGGTCTCCTCACCATATGCTTTGTTGGGTTACGTTCGATTATGTTACGCTTGGTTAGACTAGAACATGGTTGCCCTGACTTTTGCGCTATTCACTGCTATTCGGTGGATTGCAGCGCTAAACAGTGCTCTAGCATTTCCTGCTTGACTCTTGGGAGAGCAGCAATAGTGGCCTCGGTACGTTACGCCGAGCTTCGCAACGCTTGCTAGGACACGTTACCTTTGGTTCGGTTAGGGTAGCTTTGACTTTCGTACTCTAAACCACTCTTCGGTGGATATCTGCGCTCTACCCTGATCTATTTGGCTCTGCTCAGCTCTGGGGAGGCCTGCAATATTTGTCCCGGCACCTTACGTTGAGATGTTCTACTTTTGGTTACATTACGTTTGGTTTTGTCAGGAAAGTATTGCTTTCACTCTTGTGCTAATCACTGCTTCTCCGTAAATTTCTGGCACAGATGTTCTCTGATATTTTCTGTTTGGCTCTGGGGATGCCATAAAATGTGGCGTTTGGTTTAGTCAGGTCGTGTTATGTTCGGTCAGGATAGCTTTGACTTTCGTACTATACACGGTTATTCGGTGTGCCTGTGCGCTCTACTTTGCTCCACTGTATTCTACCTGGCCCTGGTGGGGACAGCAATAGCAGCCGTGGTATGTTATGCTGTGTTAGGCTACGTTTGATTAGGCTATGTTAGCCTTGGCTCCGTCCGAATAGCTTTAACCTTTCTGCTATACACTGCGGTCCTGAGTATTTTTGTGTTCTACACGTCTCTAGCATGACTACACGGCTCTGGTGAGCTCAGTAATAACGGTCGCTGCATGTTAGAGTGTATCAGGATACGTTTGGCTGTATCAAGATTGGGCGCGGTAAGATAGGATAGCTTCGGCTTTTGTGTTGTACTCTGCGGCTACATGTATTTATGCACTCTAGTTTCCCCTAATATGTTCTGCTTCGCTCTGTGGAGGCTAGCAATAGGGGTCAGGTCGCGTTATGTTGAGTTATGTTAAGTTTGTGTTTGCTAAAGGTTAGGAGAGGGTAGCTTTGACTTCAGCGCTGTAAACTGCTATTCGGTGGATTTCTGCCAACCACTGCTATCTAATATGCTCTGCCTTGCTGTGGCGAGGCCAAAAATATTGGCCGCTACGCGTTGGGTTCAGTTATGTTACGATTGGTTAGGTTCAGCTTCTCTGTGTTATCTGAAGACACCTTTGACATCTGTTCTATAAACTGCAAGGCGGTGAACTTCTGCGCTCTACTGTGCTCTAGCATGCACTGCTTGGCTCTGGGAAGGCCAGTAATAGTGGTCCCGCCTGGTTAGTTTGAGATACGCTACGTTCGGATAGGTTATTTTGGCTATGGTTAGGTAGGAGTAGCTTCGACTCCTGTGCTTTACATTGCTCTTCGGTGGATTTCTGCGCTCTACTGTGCTCTTGTGTACTCTGTATGACTCTGGAGTGGCCAGCAATAATGTACGTT
>NW_016969458.1:0-218 GCF_001483705.2 Eufriesea mexicana
TTGAATTTTCTAGTCAGATTATATAGCACTGCAATGGCAATGGCATGCCAAAAGTATCTTTCCCCCCTATTTATGTAAGAAAATTTTCTCACCACGATATTAGTCGAAAATGTTAACGAAATTAAATTTTCCAGTCAGATTCTATAGCATTGCAATGGCTATAGCGTGCCAATAGAATCCTTCCACCTTATTTATGCAACAAAATTAGCTCACCACGC
>NW_016969459.1:0-1299 GCF_001483705.2 Eufriesea mexicana
AACATAGCCACACAGGACATACTATAGGACAGTAGAGCGTATAAGTCCATAAAATCTCAGTGAATAGCAGAAAAGTCAAAGCTATGCAAGCCTAACCCAAGCTAACATAACCCAACCGAACGTAACGAAACTCAAGCCAACGTGCCTCGGCCACCATTTCTGTCACCCACAGAGCAAAGCAGAGCATATCAGACAGCGCACGGTAGATCACAGAAATACACCGAATATCAGTGTATAGCACAAGAGTGAAAGCTATCCCATCCTAACCTTAAATAAAGAAACGTAACCATGCGCAACTTAAGTCATCCTAACGTGCTGGGATCACTACTACTGAACAAAATATCCTATGTTAGGATAGGACAGCCTTGACTACTTTGACACACGCTGCTATTAGGAGCATTGCTGCGCTCTACTTTCAGCTATGGTGTTCTGCTTGTATATGGTTATGTCAGGAGTTGCGGTCTCAGACTTTATGATGAGATAGGCTACTTTAGGTTAGGATGGGTTAGGTCAAGTTATGTTAGGGTATCTTCGACTTTAATGCTATACGGCGCAATGCGGTGAATTTCTGCGCTCTACTGTGCTCTAATATCTTCTGCTTGGCTCTTGCGAGGCCAGCATTGGTGGTCTCGGCTCGCTAGGTATAATTCGGTTACGTTTTGTTCGGATAGGTTGTGTTACGTTCGTCTAAGATAGCATAGACTTTCTCGTTGCACACTGTTATTCGGCCTATTTCCGCGCTCCACCGTGCTCTACAACACTCTGCTTGGCCACGGGAGGCCAGCAATAGTGGTCCCGTCACGTTAGGCTGAGTTATGCTACTTTTGATTAGTTTAGGATATGACAGCTGCGAGTTTTGTGCTACGCACTACAGTTCCGTGGATTTCTGCGCTCTACTGTCCTGTAATATTTTCTACTTGGCTCTGGAGGGCCCAGCAACAGTCGTTTCGGCACGTTAGGTTGAGTTATGTTGCGTTCGGCTAGGTTAGGTTATGTTACGCTCGATCAGGATATCTTTGACTTTTACACTGTACACAGATATTCGGCGCATATCTGCGCTCTACACTGCTGTATTGTATTCTGTTTGGCCCGGGCGAGGCCAGCAATAGCGGTGGCGGCACGTTAGTATATGTAAGGTAACGCTTGGTTATGTTAGGTTTGGATAGGTTAGGATGGGATTGCTCCAACTTTTGTGCTATACACTGCTATTCGGTGGATTACTGCGCTCTAATATGCTCTGCTTGGCATTCTGGAGGACAGCAGTAGTGGTCTCGCCACGTTGCATTTAGTCAGGCTTCG
>NW_016969460.1:0-615 GCF_001483705.2 Eufriesea mexicana
CAGATTATACATTTTGAATAGACATATTCTCTGGCATGTAGATGGCCGTACCTGCCATTGGATAGAATTCGTTAGGCGATCTATTCGCCAAGCTATAACAGGTTATAGATTTCGAATAGTCCTATTCTCTGGCAAGTAGATGGCTGTACTTGTCATTGGATTGAAGGCGTTAGGCGATCTATTCACCAAGCTATAACACGTTATAATTTTGAATAGACGTATGCTCTGTCAAGTAGATGGCTGTACTTGCCATTGGTTGAACGCGTTATGCGACCTATTCACCAAGCTATAACAGACTATACATTTTGAATAGGCCTTTTCTCTGGCAAGCAGATTGCTGTACCTGCCATTGGATTGAAGGCGTTTGGCGATCTATTCACCAAGCTATAGCAGGTTATACACTTTGAACAGACCTATTTTCTGGCAAGTTGATGTCTGTACTTGCCATTGAATTGAAGACGTAAGGCGTTGTATTCACCATGCTATAACGGATTATAGATTTTGAATAGACCCATTCTCTGGCAAGTAGATGACTGCACTTGCCATTGGATTGTAGGCGCTAGGCGATCTATTCCCCAAGCTATAACATGTTATAGATTTTGAATAGACGTATTT
>NW_016969460.1:676-941 GCF_001483705.2 Eufriesea mexicana
AACAGATTACAGATTTTGAATGGACCGATTCTCAGGCTAGTAGATGGCGGTACTTGCCATTGGATTGAAGGCGTTAGGCGTTCTGTTCACGAAGCTATAACAGGTTATAGGTTCTGAATAGGCCTATTCTCTGGCAACTAGGTGGCTGCACTTGCCATTGGATTGAACGCGTTATGCGACCTATTCAGCAAGCTTTAACGGCTTATAGATTGTGAATAGACCAATTCTCTGGGAAGTAGATGACTGTACTTGCCATTGGATTAAA
>NW_016969461.1:0-429 GCF_001483705.2 Eufriesea mexicana
CATTCCTCCTTATTTATGCAAGACGGCTAGCTCACCAAGATATTAGTCGAAAATGTCAATAAAGTAGAATTTTCCAGGCAGATTCTAGACGATTGCTGTGGCTATAGCGCGCCAATGGTATCTTTCCTCCTCATTTACGCAAGGATGATAGTTCACCACTTTATTAGCCGAAAACGTCTATAAAGTTGAATTTTAGAGCTCGATTCTATAGCTCTGCAATGGATATAGCAGGCGAGTAGAATCCTTCCTCCTTTTCGAAGCAGGAAAGTTAGCTCATCACGATATCAGTCGAAAACGTCAATAAAATTGAATTTTCCAGACGGATTCTGTAGCTCTGCAATGGCTATAGCACGTCAAAAGAATCTGTCCTCCTTATCTAAGCAAGAAAGTTAGCTCATCACGATATTAGTCGAAAACGTCAATAAAATT
>NW_016969462.1:0-374 GCF_001483705.2 Eufriesea mexicana
AACCGAAACCGACATACAACGCTTAACAAAATCGATGGCAAAGAAAATTTGGGACCGTTTCTTCCAAATAGGCACAATAACCTCTGAATTCCTGGGGATATTCCTCATAATCAGAATTATCAAATTAATAATAAACATAATACTGGAGGGGATAACGCTGCACCAAGGGTACGGCTGGAGCGTCCACTTGATGGCAGCCGTATGGACAACACTGACAAACTACATAATTCGGGACAGGCAGGAGCAAAAACCAAGTGGTAGTGACGAGGATGCGGAAGTGGGACTCAATACGGTGAACCCCAGTGCGAGACTAGTAATCCCAAGCTCCCAAAGACACACGATAAAAACGTTCAAAAAGACTACGAGTCCGACTC
>NW_016969463.1:0-276 GCF_001483705.2 Eufriesea mexicana
CATTGCAGTGAATAGTAGAAAAGCCGTAGATATCCCAGCATATCCTGAACAAACAGATATAACTCGCCGCGACCACTGCCACTCACCTGCCAATAGTCAAGCAGAATGTAGTAGATCAAGGCAGATCACTGAAATACTACGAATAGCAGTGTATAGCACGAAAGTGAAAGCTATTCTAACAATAATTTGCCAAACCTAACATAACCAAACGTAGCCTAGCTCAACCTAACGTGCCGCGAACACTATTTCTCGCCACTCCAAGTTCGAGTAGAGTTT
>NW_016969464.1:0-498 GCF_001483705.2 Eufriesea mexicana
CAACCTAGCCTAACCAAACGTAACATAACTCACCCTAACGTGCCGAGACCACAATCGCTGGCATCCGCAGGGTTAGTCAGACATATTGGAGGAGGGCAGTGCGCACAAATCCCTAGAATCAGAGTGTGCCGCAGTAAGGTAGAAACAATCCAATCCCAACCAGGTCTAACGTAACCTAACCAAACGTAACGTGTCTCATCCAATCGTGCAGAGATCACAATTGCTGGCCTCCTCGGAGCCATGGAGGCATATAAGAGCACAATAGAGTGCAGAAGTCAACCGAAAAGCAGCGCCAGGCACAAGAGTCAAGGATATACGTCTCTAACCTAAACTAACGTAACCTGACCCACCGTAACCTGACTAAACACTTCTTGACTTTCTGGCCGCCCCAGAGTCGAGCAGTGTATAGTGGAGCAACGTACAGTGCAGAAATCTACCGAATAGCAGTATACAGCACAAAAGTAAAGGCTATTCTATCCGGAGCAATCAAAACATGAT
>NW_016969465.1:0-1307 GCF_001483705.2 Eufriesea mexicana
AAAAGTTTGCTCACCACGATATTAGTCGCGAATGTCAATAAAATTGAAATTTTCATTCATATTTTGTTGCAATGCAAAAGCTATCATAGCCAATAGAATCATTCCCCTTATTTACGTAGAAAGGATTGCTCACCACAATATTAGACGAAAATGTCAATAAAATTGAAATTTTCATTCATATTTTGTTGCAATGCAAAAGCTATCATAGCCAATAGAATCATTCCCCTTATTTACGTAGAAAGGATTGCTCACCACAATATTAGACGAAAATGTCAATAAAATAGAACTTTTCAGTCAGATTCTATTGCAATGCAGTGGCTATATCAAACCAATAGGATCTTTCCTCAGTATTTATGCAAAAAATATTTCACACCACGATATTAGTCGAAAATGTCAATAAAATTGATTTTTTCAGTCAGATTCTATTGCAATGCAATGACTACAGCAAACCAATAGAATTTTACCACGTTATTTACGCAGAAAAGTATTCTCAGCTCAATATTTGTCGAAAATGTCAATGGAATTGAAATTTTCAATCAGATTCTATTGCAATGCAATGACTATAGCAAACCAATAGAATCTTTCTTCCATATTCATGCAGAAAAACATGCTCACCACGATGTTAGTCGAAAATGACAATAGAATTGAACCTTTCAGACTGACTCTATTGCATTGCAATGGCTATATCAAACCAATACGTGGTTTACGACTTGTATATGCAGAAAAGCTTGCTCGCAACGATATTATTCGTAGATTTCATTAAAATAGAGCTATTGCGGCAGATTCGATTGCGATGAATTGGCTATAGCAGAGCAATAGAATCTTTCTTCATTATTTACGCAGAACAGTTTTCTCACCACGATATTCGTCGAGAATGTCAATAAAATTAATTTTTTCAGTCAGATTCTATTGCAGTGCATTGGCTATAGAAAACCAATAGAATTTTACCACGTTATTTACGCAGAAAAGCCTTCTCAGCTCAATATTTGACGAAAATGTCAATGGAATTGAAATTTTCAATCAGATTCTATTGCAGTGCATTGACTACAGGAAACCAATAGAATCTTTCTTCCATATTCATGCAGAAAAACTTGCTCACCACGATGTTAGTCGAAAATCACAGTAGAATTGAACCTTTCAGACAGACTCTATTGCATTGCAATGGCTATAACAAACCAATACGTGGTTTACGGCATGTATATGCAGAAAAGCTTGCTCGCAACGATATTATTCGGAGATTTCACTAAAATAGTGCTATTGCGGCAGATTCGATTGCGATGAATTGGCTATAGCAGAGCAATAGAATC
>NW_016969466.1:0-2315 GCF_001483705.2 Eufriesea mexicana
GAGGAAACATTGTGTTGGCGTGCTCTAGTCATTGCAAAGCTATAGAATCTGGAAGGGAAATTCAAATTTATTGTCATTTTCGACTAATATCATGGTGAGCTATTTTTCTTTCATAAATAAGGAGGAAGGATTCAACTGACGTGCTATAATCGTCGCAATGCTATAGAATCTGGCTGGAAAGTTCAATTTCGCTGACATTTTCGACTAATACCGTGGTGAGCTGACTTTCATGCATAAACAAGGAGTAAAGATACAATTGGCGAACTGTAGCCATTGCAATGTTTTAGAATGTGACTGGAAAGTTCAATTTTATTGAAATTTTTGACTAATATCGTGGTGAGCTATCTTTCTTTCATAAATAAGGAGGAACGATTCAATTGGCGTGCTATATCCTTTGCAATGCTGTAGAAACTGGCTGGAACATCCAATTTTATTGACATTTTCTGCTAATATCGCTGTGAACTAACTATCTTCGATAAATAAGGAGGAAAGGTTCTATTTGCGTGCTATAGGCATCGGAAAGCTATAGAACCTTCCTGGAAAATTCACTTTTGTTGACATTTTCGACTAATATCGTGGTGAGCCAATTTTATTGTATAATACGGAGGAAAGATAAAATTGGCGTGCTATAATGGTCGCAATGCTATAGAATCTGGCTGGAAAGACCAATTTTGCTGACATTTTCGACTAATATCGAGGTGAGCAAACTTTCATGCATAAACAAGGAGGAAAGACTCTATCGGTGTGCTATAGCCATTGCAGTCCTGTGGAATCTGGCTGGAAAATACAATTTTATTGACATTTTCGACTAATATCGTGGTGAGCTAACTTCCTTGCATAGGCAAGGAGGAAACATGCTTTTTGAGTGCTATAGCCATTGCAATCATATAGAATGTGGCTGGAAAACACAATTTTGTTGACACTTTCGACTAATATCGTGGTCAGCTTACTTCGTTGCGTAAGTAAGGAGCAAAGATGCTTTTTGAGTGCTATGGCCACTGCAATGATATAGATTGTGTCTGGAAAATACAATTTTATTGACACTATCGACTAATATCGTGGGGAGCTACCTTTCTTGCACTAATAAGGAGGAAAGATGCTATTGGTGTGCTATAGGCACTGCAAAGCAAAAGAATCGTCCAGGAATATTCAATTTTATTGACATTATCGGCTAATATCGTGGTGAGCTAGCTTTCGTTTATAAATAAGGAGGAAAGACTCTATTGGTGTGCTATAGCCATAGCAGTCCTGTAGAATCTGCCTGGAAAATACAATTTTATTGACATTTTCGACTAATATCGTGGTGAGCCAAGTTTCTTGAATAAATATGGAGGAAATACTCTATTGGTGTGCTATTGCCGTTGCAACGCTATAGAGTCTGTATGGCAAATACAATTTTATTGTCATTTCCGACTAATATCGTTGTGAGCTAACCTTATTGCATAAATAAGGAGAAAAGATTCTGTTGGCGTGCTATAGGCATTTCAGTGCTACAGAATGTTGCTGGAAAAATCAATTATACTGACATTTTCGACTTATATCTTTGTGAGCTAACTTCCTTGCATAGGTAAAGAGGAAAGATATTTTTGAGTGCTATAGGCATTGCAATGATATAGAGTGTGGCTGGAAAATACAGTTTTGTTGACATTTTCGACTAATATCGTGGTGAGCTAACTTCCTTGCGTAAGTAAGGAGGAAAGATGCTTTTTGAGTGCTATAGCCATTGCAATGGTATAGAATGTGGCTGGAAAATACAATTTTGTTGACATTTTCGACTAATATCGTGATGAGCTAACTTCCTGGCTAAAGCAAGGAGGAATGATGCTTTTTGAGTGCTATAGCCTGTGCAATGAGATAGGAAGTGGTCGAAAAATTAAAATTTATTGTCATTTTCGACTAATATCATGGTGAGCTATCGTTCTTTCATAAATAAGGAGGAAGGATTCATTTGGCGTGCTATATCCGTTGCAATGCAGTGGAATCCGGCTGGAAAATCCAATTTTATTGACATTTTCGGCTAATATCGCTGTGAGCTTACTTTCTTGCATAAATAAGGAAGAAAGGTTCTTTTGGCGTGCTATAGGCATCGCAAAGCTGTAGAATCTTCCCGGAAAATTCAATTTTATTGACATTTTCGACTAATATCGTGGTGAGCCAACTTTATTTTATAAATGCGGAGGAAAGATTCAATTGGCGTGCTATAGCCTTCGCAATGCTATGGAATCTGCATGGAAAGTACAATTTTGCTGACATCTTCGACTAATATCGTGGTGAGCTAACTTTCATGCATAAACAAGGAGGAAAGATTCTATTGG
>NW_016969467.1:0-313 GCF_001483705.2 Eufriesea mexicana
ATTACAGGAGAGCAAATCGCAGAAATGCACCGAATAGAAGCAAATAGCAAAAAAGTCAAAGCCTACCAAAGCTAACATAACCAAGCATAAGAGGACCAAACGTAGCCTATCTCAAGGTGGCGTGCCTAAACAGCTATTGCTGGCCCCTCCCCCCACCCAGAGCAAGATGGAACATATCAGAGCACTGTAGAGCGTAGGAATCCACCGAAAATCAGTGTATAGCACAAATGTCAAAGCCAGCATAGCCAAACGTAACCCAACCTGTCAAAACAATACGTAACCTAACTCAATCCATCGTGTCACGACCTCTATT
>NW_016969468.1:0-253 GCF_001483705.2 Eufriesea mexicana
CACGCTTATTCGGCGGATCTCTGCGATCTACTGCACTCTAACATGTTCCGCTTGGCCCTGGGGCCCCAGAAATAGTGGTCCTGTCAGGATGCGTTGAGTTGGCTTCGCTTTGTTAGGTTATGTTTGTGTGGTCCAGGTTTGTATATCTATGAGTTTTCTGCTATACACAGCGGTTCTATGGATATCTGCTTTGTACCATGCGCTACAACACTCTGCTTGCGTCTGGGGACGACAGGAATTGTGGCCTCGGGAA
>NW_016969469.1:0-201 GCF_001483705.2 Eufriesea mexicana
CTATCTCACCGCGATATTATTCGAAAATGTCAATAAAATTGAATTTTCCAGCCAGATTCTATACCACTGCAATGGCTATAGCTCGCGAGTAGAATCTTTCCTCCTTACACATGCGAGGATGTCAGCTCACCACAATATTAGTCGAAAATGTCAATAAAATTGAATTTTCCATCCAGATGCTATAGAATTGCAATGGCCATA
>NW_016969470.1:0-610 GCF_001483705.2 Eufriesea mexicana
ACCACAGTTTTGGACTACCCAGGGCAAAGCAGAATACAGTAGAGGAAAATAGAGCGCAGAAATCCGCGGAATAACAGTGTAAAGCAGGAGAGCGGAAGCTACCGACGCCGAACTTAGCATAACCTAACATAAGCAATCGTAACCTGACACAACCTATCGTCCCGACATCATCATTGCTGTCCTCCCCAGATCCAAGTGGGGAAAATTAGAGCACAAGGGAGCGCAGAAATCGACCGAACGTCAGTGTATAGCACAAATGTCGAGGATACCCTGACCTTACCTAACCTAACCAAATGAAGCAGAACTCAACATAACGTGCGGCGGCCGGTATTGATTGTCTTCGTAGATACAAGCAGAGAGTGTTAGGGCACATAGGAGCGCAGAGATCCACCGAATAGCAATGCACGGCGCAAAGGTCGAAGTAGCATATTCTAACCTGTCCAAACGTAACACACCAATACGGAGCCTTACCAAACCTAGCACGACGTGACCCCTATTGATGGCCTCCACAGAGACAAGCGGAACTTAACAGAGCGCAAAATAACGTAGAAATCCACCGCACTGCAGTGAATAGCGCAAAAGCCGTAGATACCCTAGGATAACCTGAACT
>NW_016969471.1:0-265 GCF_001483705.2 Eufriesea mexicana
ATATGTCCTGTTTGGCGCTGGGGGAGGCAGCAATAGATGTCTCGTCTCGTTAGCTATAGATAACTTTGTTTGTTTACGTTGCGTTTTGTTAGGTTAGGACAGTATAGCTTTTACTTTTGCGCTATACACTGCTATACGGAGGATTTCTGAGATCTGCATTGCTCGCATATGTTCTGCATGGCTCCGTGGAGACCAGCAACATTGTTCGCGGCACTTTGGTTTGCGCTATGTTAGGTTTGATTACGCTAGGTTTGGTTATGTTAGG
>NW_016969472.1:0-983 GCF_001483705.2 Eufriesea mexicana
ACTGCTGCGGCTACAGCACGCCAATGGAATTTTCCCCCCTTATTTACGCAAGGAAGTTAGCTCGTCACGACAATAGTCGTATATGTGAATAAAATTGAAATTTGCAGACATACTCTATAGCATTGCAATGGCTATTGCACGCCAATAGGATATTTCCTCCTTATTTATGCAAGAAAGTTAGCTCAGCACGATATTATTCGAAAATGTCTATAAAATTGAGTTATCCAGCCATATTCTATTGCACTGCAATGGCCATAGCACGCCAATACAATACTTCCCCCTTATTTATGGAAGGAGCTTAGCTCACCAAAACATTATCCGATAAAGTCAATAAAAATGATTGTTCTAGACAGGTTCTGTAGCATTACAATAGCTATAGCACGTCAATATAATCTTTCCTCCTTGTTTATGCAAGAAAGTTATCTCACCACGATATTATTTGAAAATGTCCATAAAATTGAATTTTCCATGCAGATTCTATAGCATTGTAATGGCTATCGCACGCCAATAGAAGCTTTCCTCCTTATTTATGCAAGAAAGTTAGCTCACCACGATATTGTATGAGAATGTCAATAAAATTGAGTTATCCATGCAGATTCTATAGCATTGCGATGGCTATTGCACGCCAATAGATCCTTTCCTCCTTATCTATGGAACGAAGTTAGCTCATCACAATATTAGCCGAAAATGACAATAAAATTGAATTTTCCTGCCAGGTTCTGTAGCATAGCAATGGAAATAGAACGACAATAGAACCTTTCCTACTTATTTAAGCAAGAAAGTTACCTAACTACGATATTATACGAGAATGTCAATAAAATTGTATTTTCCAGCCAGTTTCTATAGCACTGCAACGGCTATAGCACGCCAATAGAATCTTTCCTCCTTATTTATGCGAAAAAGTTATCTCACAACGATAATAGAAGAGAATGTCAATAAAATTGGTTTTTCCATTCAGATTATATGTCATTGCAATGGCTATA
>NW_016969473.1:0-273 GCF_001483705.2 Eufriesea mexicana
ACGCGAAAGTCGCAGCTATTCTACTGTAATATGACAAAACGTAACGTAACCAAACGTAGCATAACCCATCGTAACGTCCGAGCCCACTATTACTGGACCCGCCAGAGCCAAGCAGATTATAATAGGGTAATGTGGAGCGCAGAAATCTACCGAGATGCAGTGTATAGCACGGATGTCAAAGCTGTCTTCTCCTAACCGGACCAAACGTAACATAGCCAAGCGTAACCTAACTCTCTCTAACGTGACGCCAACAGAATTTCTGTCCTCCCCACG
>NW_016969474.1:0-666 GCF_001483705.2 Eufriesea mexicana
CCTTGCATGAATAAGGATGAAAGATCCTATTGGCCAGATATAGCCATTGCAATTCTATAGTATGTGGATGGAAAATTCAATTTTATTGAGATTTTCGACTAATGTCGTGGTGGGCTAGCACCCTTGCATAAATAAGGAGGAAAGATTCGATTGACGCGCTATAGCCACTGTAATCCTATAGAATCAGTCTGGAACATTCAATTTTTTTGACATTTTCGGCTGATATCGTGGTGAGCTAACCTCCATGCATAAATAAGGAGGAAAGATTGTATCGGCGTGCTGTAGCCGTTGCAGTGCTATAGAAGCTGCAAGGAATATTCAATTTCATTGACATTTTCGACTAATATCGTGTTGAGCTAACTTTCTTGTATAAATAAGCAGGAACCATACTATTGCCGTGCTATAACCACTACAATGCCATAGAATCTGCCTCGAAAATTCAATGTCCCTAACAATTTCGACTTATATCGTTGTGTGGTATCCTTCTTGCGTAAATCAGGGGGAAAGATTATATTGGTGCGATACAGCCATTGGAATGATGTAGAACATGGCCGGAATATTCAATCTGACTGACATTTTCAGCTAATATCGTGGTGACCTAAACTTCTTGCATGTGTACGCAGGAAAGATTCTACTGGATAGCTATAGCCATTGCAATGCTACAGA
>NW_016969475.1:0-512 GCF_001483705.2 Eufriesea mexicana
CGACTAATATCGTGGTGAGCTAACTTTCTTGCATAAATATCGAGGAAAGTTTCTATTGCCGTGCTATTGCCATTGCATTGCTACAGGATCTGGCAGGAAAATTCAATTTTATTGACATTTTCGACTAATATTGTGGTGAGCTAATTTTCCTGCACAAATAAGGAGGAAAGATTCTATTCGCGTGCTATAGCCATTGCAATGGTATAGATAGTGGTTGGTAAATTCGAACTTATTAACATTTTCCTCTAATATAGTGGTGAGCAAACTTTCTTGCATAAATAAGGAGGCAAGATCCTTCTGGAGTGCCATAGCCCTTGCAGTGCAGTAGAATCTCGTTGGAAAATTCAATTTTATTGACGTTTTTTGCTAGTATCGTGGAGATGCAGCTTTCGTGCATAAATAAGGAAGAAAGATGATAATGGCGTGCTATAGCCTGTGCAATGCTCTGTAATCTGGCTGGGAAATTCAATTTTACTCACATTTTCGACTAATATCGCGGCGAGCTAACATTC
>NW_016969476.1:0-513 GCF_001483705.2 Eufriesea mexicana
ATAGTACGCCAATAGAATCATTCCTCCTTATTTTTGCAAGAAAATCAGCTCACCACGATATCAATCGAAAAAGTAAATAAAATTGTGTTTTCCAGCCAGATTCTACAGCATTGCAATGGCTATAGTAGACCAATAGAATTCATCCTCCTTACGTATACAAGGGTGTAAGCTCACCACGATATTAGTCGAAAATAACAATAAAATTGAATTTTCCAGCCTGTTTCTATAGCACAGCAATAGCTGTAGCACGCCAATAGAATCTGTCCTCCTTATTTATGCAAGATAGTAATCTCACCGCGATATTAGCCGAAAGTGACAATAAAATTGAATTTTCCAGTGACAATAAAATTGAATTTTCCAGCCTGATTCTATAGCATTGCAACGGCTACAGCACGCCAATGGAATCTTTCCTCCTGACTTATGCAAGAAAAACAGCCCACCACGATATTAGTCCAAAATGTAAATAAAATTGTATATTCCAGCCAGATTCTACACGATTGCAATAGCTATTGT
>NW_016969477.1:0-598 GCF_001483705.2 Eufriesea mexicana
GTTATAGCTTGGTGAATAGATCGACTAACGCCTTCAATCCAATGGCAGTTACAGCCATCTACTTGCCAGAGAATAGGCCTCTTCAATACCTATAGTTCGTTATAGCTTGCTGAATAGGTCGCATAACGCCTTCAACCAATGGCAATTACAGCCATTTACTTGGCAGAGAATAGGTCTATTGAAAATCTATAACCTGTTATAACTTGGTGAATAGATCGCCTGACACCTTCAATCCAATGGCAAGTACAGCCATCTGCTTGCCAGAGAATAGGTCTATGCAATATCTATAATCTGTTATAGCTTGGTGAATAGATCGCCTAACGCCTTCAATCCGATGGCAAGTAAGGCATTTACATGCCAGAGAATAGGCCTATTCAATATCTATAACCTGTCATAGCTTGGTGAATAGATCGCCTAACTCCTTCAAACCAATGAAAAGTACAGCCATCTACTTGTCAGAGAATCGGTCTATTCATTATTTATAATGTGTTCTAGCTTGGCGAATAGGTTGCCTATCGCTTTCATCCAATGGCGGGTACAGCAATCTACTAGCCCGGGAATAGGTCTATTCAAAATCTATAACCTGTTATAGCATTGT
>NW_016969478.1:0-306 GCF_001483705.2 Eufriesea mexicana
AATAGCCATTGCAATGCTATAGAATCTGGCTGGAAAATTCTATTTTATTGACATTTTCGACTAATATCGTGGTGAGCTAACTCCCTTCTATACGTAAGGAGGAAGAATTCTATTGGTCTACTATAGCCATAGCAATGCTGCAGAATCTCGCAGGAAAATTCAATTATATTTACATTTTCGACTAATATCGTGGTGAGCTAACTTTCGGGAATAAATAAGAAGGAAAGATTCTACTGCCATGCAATAGCCTTTGCATTGCTATAGAATCTCGTTGGAAAATTCAATTTTACTGACATTTTCGCCTAA
>NW_016969479.1:0-1070 GCF_001483705.2 Eufriesea mexicana
TATTGCATTAATAAGAATGAAATATTCCATTGGCGCCCTATGGCCATTACAATGCTGTAGAATCTGGCTGGAAAATTCTATTTTATTGACATTTTCGAATAATATCGTGGTGATCTAACTTTCGTGCATATATAAGGAGGAAGGTTTCTACTGGCGTGCTATAGCCATTGCAATGCTATAGAATCTGTGTGGAAAACTCAATTTATTGACATTTTCGACTAATATCGTGTGGCGCTATCTTTCTTGCATAAATAAGGAGGAAATATTCGATTGGAGCGCCAAAGAAATAGCAATACTATAGAATCTGGGGGGAAATTAAATTTTATTGACGTTGTCGACCATTATTGTGGTGACCTATCATTCTTGCATACATAAGGAGAAATGATTCTACTGGCGTGGTATAGCCATTGAAATGCTACAACAGCTTGCGGGACAATTCAGGTTTCTTTACATTTTCGACTAATATCGTGGCGTCCTAGCTTTCGTGGGCATATAAGGAGGAAAGATTCTACTGGCGTGCTGTAGCTATTGCAATGCTATTGAACCTGGCTGGAAAATTCAATTTTATTGAGGATTTCGACTAATATCTTGGTGACCTAACTTTCTTGCATATATAAGGACGACAGATACAATTGGCGAGATATAGCCATTGAAATGCTATAGAATCGGGCTGGATAATTAAATATTATTGACGATTTCGACTAATATCGTGGTGGGCTAACTTTCGTGCATATATAAGATATAAGGAGGAAAGATGGTAGTGGCGTGCAATAGAATCTGGCTGGAAAATACATTTTTATTGACATTTACGACTAACATCGTGGTGAAGTACCTGTATTGCATGAATAAGGATGAAATATTCTATGGGCGCGCTATGGCCATTACAATGCTATTGAATCTGGCTGGAAAATTGAATTATATTGACATTTTCGTCTAATATCGTGGCGACCTATCTTTCTTGAATATATAAGGAGGAAACATTCTACTGGCGAGCTATAGCCATTGCAATGCTATAGAGTCTGTCTGGAAAATTCAATTTTAATGACCTTTTAGACTAATATCGTGGTGAG
>NW_016969479.1:1137-1413 GCF_001483705.2 Eufriesea mexicana
AAAATCTGGCTGGAAAATTCTATTTTATTGACGTTTTCGACTAATATCGTGGTGACCCAGCTTTCTTGCATAAATAAGGACGGTAGATACTATTGGCGTGATATAGCCATTGAATTGCTATAGAATCTGGCTGGAAAATCCAATTTTCTTGACGTTTTCGACTAATATCGTGGTGACCTAACATTCTTGCATATATAAGGAGGAAGGACTCTATTGGCGAGCTATAGCCATTGCAATGACACAGAATCAATCTGGAAAACTCAATTTTAATGACAT
>NW_016969480.1:0-611 GCF_001483705.2 Eufriesea mexicana
GCTGGCCCCGCCAGAGCGAAGCAGAACATGCCAGAGCACAGCAGAGCGCAGCAATCTACCGCAATGCTGTCTATAGAGTCTCAAAGGGATTCTAACTTAACCAGAACTAACCTAACCTAACCAAACGTAGCATAACCCAACGTAACGTGCCACGACCCCAGCTGCTGGCGTCCCTAGAACCAAGGAGAACGTGGTAGAGCACAGTAGATTACAGGAATCCACCGGATAACATTGTATAGCACGAAAGTCGAAGCTATCCTAATCAAACCGAACCGAACCTAACCAAACCGAACTCAATATAACTCAAACAAACGTGCCACGGCCTCCAATGCTGGCTTCCACAGAGACGATCTGAGTATAGTAAAGCAATGTGGAGCGCAGGTATCCACCGAGTATTTGTTTACAGCGCAAAAGTCAAGGAAATCCTAACCAAACTAACTAATCAATCATAACGAAACGAAACAAAGCTCAAACAAACGTGCCGAGACTACCCTTACTGGCTATCCCAGATCCAAGAAGAAAGTACTAGCGCACAGGCGAAAGCAGACGTCCACCGCGTAGCAGTGTATAGCACAAAAGTGGATGACACCATATCCTAACTTTTCATAACC
>NW_016969481.1:0-498 GCF_001483705.2 Eufriesea mexicana
CCGTCTGGAACACCCAGGTCGTGGAGCAGGTGACACAGCGCCCCTGCCGTCCCTTCCAGACGTCGATCCAGCGCGAGAAAATGCGCGTCGAACCTCCAGCGGCTATTGAGGAGGAGACCGAGGTATTTCATCCGATCCCGTACCTCGACCACGACGTTCCCCACGCGCATCAGGGACTTGGGCGGCTTCCCGTGGTGCCGATGGCAAAACCACACAGCCTCGGTATCCTCGCGGGCGATACTTAGCCCCAGCCGCCGGATGCTATTCGCGATGAAGGCCACGACCCTTTCGGCGCGCAACGTGGCCTCCTTCCATCTCGACCCGGCGGCCATCGCCAGTGTGTCGTCCGCGTAAAGCGTCAGGCTCAGGCCGCGGGGTAGCGGATTGCGTAGGACAGCATCGTACGCGAGGTCCCAGAGGATCAGACCGAGTACCGATCCCTGTGGAACCCCGCAGATCGTCGCCCGCAAAGCGGCCGCGTATCGTCCGGGACATTCT
>NW_016969481.1:9298-10092 GCF_001483705.2 Eufriesea mexicana
GTAGCCTAACACAAAGTAACGTGGCGGTACCAATGTTTCTGGCCCTCCCATAGACAAGCTGAAGCGGTTAAAGCACAGTAAAGCGCAGATATCCGCCGAATAACGGTGAACACTGCAAAAGACAAATTGGTCGTCTACAAAACTGGCCAAACGTAACGTACGCTGACGTAACATAATACAACTTAAGGATCCGCGACCACTATTGCTGGCATACCCAGAGACCAGCGGAATATGATAGAGCACGGTAGAGCACAGAAGCTCACATAATGTCAGTATTGTGCAAAAAAGTCACAGTTATCCTAACCCAACCAAACGCAACCTAACATAACCATGTGTAATCTAACACAACCTAACGTGCCGCGTCCAGCATTGCTGCCCTCCACACAGTCAAACAGAGCGTATTAGAGGAGGGTAGATTGCAGAAATCCATGGAGTCACAGTGTGTAGCAGAAAAACGGTGTGTAGCAGAAAAGGCTAAGCTTACCAAACATAACAAAAGCTAACATAACGTAACTGAACTTATCCTATCTAACATAATATGCCGAAACAGCCATTTCTGGCATCCCAAGAGCTAAGCATATCATAATAGGGCACAGTACAGCGAAGAAGTGCACCGAATTACAGTATATAGAACAAAACTCAATGGTATCCTCTCCCGACCTACCCGTGCGTAATATAACCAAATGTGGCATAAATCAATCTAACGTGCTGGGACCTATATTACTAGCCATCTCAGAGTCGAGTAGAGTATAGTAGAGAAATGTAGATGGCAGTAATCCACCGAAAAGCAGTGT